>NC_071258.1:30366202-30446202 GCF_023375685.1 Ictalurus furcatus | reverse complement strand
GGAGTAGCTTGTGTTCTACTTCCCGAAGCAGGCGAGCCAATAGAGTTGACAGTTGCAGCCCAACAAGTGGGTTATGACATTGTTGAACAGATTCCAGCAAACCCTGAAACGCCTGCCAATAGATCATGAAGGGCTGGGCATAACTGAACTTTAGCAATAAAAAAGCCGAGATGGGTAGGTTGGAATGAGCTACGGTGTTACATCCGGTAGCACCTTCTCCGCACACCCACGCTTACACTCTGTTGTTCTGCCAAGTTTAGCGTGTATGTGTCGAGATTAATAGAGGGAAGAGAAGAGGAATAAAAGGTAAAAGCAGAGATTGTAGATTTGCATGTTCTCACACCAAACTGGTCCACATCTGGGAAGATATTGTGGACCGATTTGGGATTCTGGTTTTGTTACTCTACTCTTAGAGTACTACAAAGACAGTGATGTGAAGACTTCTAAAAAAGGAAAAGAAAAAAAAAAGTTTGAACAGAGAGTTCTGAAATTTGCTCCTCCCTTTTAACAATTCTTGAAAGTTCCCCTTAAATGTAGGACCTTTAAAAATCTTAGACGCAAATGGAAACATGACCCCATTTAGAAGCATTACCTTTGGCCATTTCATATTCCCTTCTTCACAGATCGCTAGTGTCCCATAGATTTCATCTGCCCTTTAACTATTCTCTTTCTATCTTCATCTCTCTTGTCCACTTGCCATGTCCTTTCCGCCCTCTCCTTTATGTTGGTATAATCCAAAGATGCTTATGAGTGACAAACCGGGTTCTTGCGTAGCGCTCTATTAATCACCCAAGCAATAATGCACTGCAGATGGATTGCAGGAGGACACTAAATGACGCACCCCATTAGCTTGGGGGGTAGGCTTATTCAAATCAATAAATCACTTGTGTTTTTTAAAAAAAAGAAAAAAAAGAAGGCCGTCTCTTTGCATTCTGCTTTCTCTTCGCTCCCGGTGTCTCTGAAAGCTGTCCAGTTCTGATAACAAGTGACATCCATTGCATCTGAACAGATGGGTGCTGCTAGGACTCAGATAGAGTCATAGCAGCCATAAATAGCAGGCGGTGTTGCTCGATTTGGGACGTGGCCCAGCCAACAATACCGCTGGACATTTTTAGCAGACAAATTCTATCTGAATAAAGGAAACGCCAAACTTTCTAGCGGGGAACCCAGTGGCCTCAATGCTGTGCAACTACATTGCTTGGATCCCTCAATATTAGGGTGCACCAATTAAATACTGAGTGTCTGCAAAAAGGACAAACAGTAGAATAAAAACAATAGATCAGTATCAGAATAGCATGTTTTCCCCAAGCCTCTAAGCGATCAATAGTATCTGATTAGGTCAAAATGAGATAAGGCAAATACTAGGGCAGTCAAATGTAAGCAGAAGTATGTTCAATTTCTTGACATACTGTACATTGTCAGAAGGTTGAGCTTGTCTTAAATCCCAATTAGCATGCAGCACTTAATTTCCTAAGTGTGAATTAAGCAGCCGAGTGCCATGCCACACTACCAGGTGATCTGCTCCCAGAGCTGAAACATAAATAGATTAGAACATGAATCCTGGCAAATTTGACCCCCTGAGCCCTACTGTAAGGTCTTGAACCATATTCTGGAGGCATCATATTAGCACAATCACAAACAGCCCGAGCTCTTCCTGTCAGTCCGTTGCCATTTGTATTCGCCAGAGCTGATAAAGTACATCTGAGTGTGATAATTCACACTGCATAAGACTCTCCAATTTGTTATGGTGCAACCTACCAGCACCAAAAGATTGAAGAATTGAGGCCATAAACGTGCTAACTACTAGGCCACCAAAGATGAGAGTTGCTGTGGCACGCAGCATCAGACTCGTATCCCCAACACACATTGCTCAAGACTTAATACATGTGTGGTCTGGGAAAACCTGCCTGAAGTTGCTGTATGCCTATAACATACTGTACTTTGATTTTGTCCTCAGCTTTAAGAAAGCACAAATTTCCCCCAAACAGCGTACAACGATGTATGTTTGTATTTAACTATATAAGCTTTAGGTTGATAAGGAGCCAGTGAAACAACCGGGAAGAAACCAGTTATAGGTTACACAACCATTTGTAGTAGTACTGGAAATGAAATGACCCCCCTTTTCACTTTTAGGAAGTAACCAGCGTTTAAAATACTAGCACTTTACTTCTGAGATACATGCAAAAGGGAAACAGATTTCAAACTGAAGAACTATATATATATATATATATATATATAGTAGAAAATGGATTTCCCAGGCTGCCACACATTTAGGCTATTTCAAACATTTTCAGATCTTTCACCTATCTCGCACTCACTGGTGCTGGAACTGTTGGATGGCTCATGGAGGCTAGATTTGCCAAAAGCATTTGGCAAGATAGTATAGCAAATGGTGTAGTCCAGTTACTAAAATAGCAAGCAACAAGAAAATGAGTGTGTTAGTGGTTGATAATGTATCACTCCAGCTGACCATGTTGCTGGAATTGTGCTTGGATAAATGAGTCATTCAGAGGAATTTGTGTTGATGAGTGCACTTGGAGGACACTGGCTAAGCCCTGTGTTGTGACTAAGTCGTTAACATTAATGAGTAGTCATTAAGCCTGTCAAATCGTCATAGCCCCCCCCCCCCCCCCACCCCAAAAAAAGTAAAAATCTCAGACCTATTGTAGAGGACTAAGGAAAGCAAAGTACCACAATTGTTCTGTTTGAGCCTCGCTGGCAGAAGAAGAGGGGTTGTATCTCATGGGAATGGAAGAGACAGATGCTTCTTATTGGCTTCAGTGAGCATCCTGGGACAGCTATCTTTAGCTGTCATACAACATAGCAAGCCGAATCGACAGGTTTGGGACTGAGAGCGATGAAGAAAGAGGGGAGTCTTGGAGCCTTTGTCGAGCTCTTCATCTTGTCCAAGATGGAATGGGAGTATCATAGAGCGAGAGTAAGTGTTGATTTAATTAACAATGTGAGCTGAGATAGAGAGAAAGGAAGTCGGGACTGTCGTTCTCATGGAAAAAAAAAAAAGGCAATCACGGTGCAGTCAGCTGTTAGTTCCTTTCCTTATGGTGTTTCTGCCAAGTTAGTGACAGAAGGACCACATCATAAATCAAATCTGACAAGTTTCCCTTAGCACACATCTTACAGACTCGCTCTGTTTTACTCTCTGTACGTCCCTCTGTTGACAACTTTGTCCTCTAGTTCTATCTGCTTTCACTTTCCTTTATTATGTCTATTCAGCAATTTGTTTTGGAGAAGTAATCTAAAGTGACCTGTTTTGAAACTCAAAACCCAAACAAATGCAGGCCCCATCCAGTGTCCTTGCGAAAGCCACACCTGCGCAACATGCATGCCGTTGCCTAGGCTAGTATGCCTGAATGCTAATGTTGCTGGTTCACATTTTTCTTCTCTCATATCAGAGTCTGGGGTGCCACAAATACTTTTAAACTATTAAGGCTTTCTGAAGGTGTGGTGAAATTATTTGGCAAGTATTAAAAGAAGCCTGCTGACCTCACTTTTAAGCTTTAATCTTTCTACACCTTCCGCTCTTTCTCATTTCAACACATTTTCTTTCCTCTCTCTTAAGTACAATACATTTATCTCTACACCTTGTCCTATTGCAACACCCTTTATTTGGGAATCTGCCAGTCAAATTGCCCCACCTGCAAACAGCCTGAGTGGTAGCATCAGCTCTTTAGTAGCCCAAAAGTGGACCTTTTAAAGGCTACTTCCATGACTTTAGTGCCATTTCTGTCCCGGTGATACACTTACAAAAAATGTGTAAGTAAAAAACATTTAAAAACATTAAAAAAAAAAAAAAAAAAAAAAAAAAAAAACATCTCTAGCACTTATCTAAAAGATGTCTTGCCTTACTACACTTTACCACAAAATTTTAACAGTGAAATAATGAAAGCCAAGCATTCAAAACATTACATTAAGGTGCGACTCCATTTAACATCTCATTCTTGAAACATCTTTTCCCATGAATCATCCATTATAGGTTATGAAACCTGAACATATTCACCCTATTAGACAGGAAATTATATTTTCTAAATTTCCATAACTTCATGGGAAGGTTGTTCATTCTTTTTAAAAATTATTTTAATGATATTGTGATTGACTGATGATGCCACTTTGAACGGATTAACTTGTTACTCAAATTACAGATTGAAAGCAAATGATTAAATACAAGAAAAATAGTAAATAATTAGAATGCCTTGTATAGCTCGTTTGCGTATGTGTTAAATCTATGCTTTAAAACGCAACCCTGTTACGTTTAACTCTGTTACTCACTGAAGAGCAAATTGCAGCCATTTTCAGCAAAGAAACCCATTAACACATCTTTTTTTTTTTTTCTAAATGGTTAAATGTTTTCTTAGATTCAAAGTTGGAAAGAAAAAAAAAAAAAACACTTTAGAAAAAGTTACAAGGGCTAAATGGCAACTCCATAATGGAATCCTCATAAAAACCCATTTATTCTCCCGGATCTTTAAGTCCTCTTCAGGTATACAGCATTCAGACTTGCTTTTTCAGTGTTTTTTTTTCTTGGCTTGACTTGATTTGATTGTGTCTCTCTCTTTCTTTCCATCTCACGCATCAAATTCCCCTGATCTGCCCCACCCTCCCCACCCCATCCCCACCCCATCCCCTTTTCTCCACTCAGTGAACTGTTGTTGTTGAACATCATCTGCCACTTTTCCAAAGGCAGTGAGGCGCTTTGATAAAGGAGTTTACACGCAACACTAACACCATTAATCAGCATTTTGCAATCTGCAGCCCAATTACTCGCTACCCAAGACTTAATGGGAGTAGATTTCTCCGATACTTTTTTTTTTAATTAAAAGATGGTCTGTGCATCTGACAGTGAAGAATTTTTCATTAAGGAAGGGGGGTGGGGGGGTGGGGGGGATCTTTTAGCATGTGAACAATTTACACTTGGTGGAACTACATTTAAACAATAAATAAATAAATAAATAAAAACTGTGCAAACATAATTGCGGAGAAAATAAGTGCCTTTTCACTTAGCACAACAAAACACGTTCCGTCACCAAGTGTGCTATAATGATTTGACCAATTAAGGAGTCCTTTTTTGGCCATCCGTTTCCACTTGTCTTTTTTTCTATCTTTCGTATGCAGGTAATCATGAAGAAAAAGCGGTGGGTGTAAACAAGCACAATCAAAGAGACTCTGCACAGACACTTGGAAAGAAAAGCTCAGTTGAATCTATGCTAATAAGGAGCTCAAAGGTCAAATCACCTGTGACATTCAAATGATGCAGACAAGGCTTATCTCCTGATTGGTTGCAGGCTGCATCATTGCTACCCATGCCACTGATAATCAATGTATTACTGAAGAAAAAAAAAAAAAACAAGCAAAAAAGATCCCTGTATGTGAGATGTTTCATGGAGAGTATTTGGTCTACACATCTTTGGAGTGAATATGAATCTGTGCAAATGCGTGAGATCTGTATGCTCAATATGGTGGAGGAGGACTCAAAATGGCACCCCTGTCACAGACCATTTACTGTCTAAAGACATGGAAAACATGATGTTCAATATTTGATTGCATTCAAATCAGCTACAGCAACCGATCTGCAAAAAAAAGAACAACATGATCTCGGCTGCAGCACAAAGTCACTCTAATTACGCCCTCGAGTTTCCATGGGGTAGCAAAGGCTTTCGCAGTTTTCGCTCACATCTGCTGGCATCGTCTATCCAGCCCCGGAGAGAAAGTGTGATCTGACAGCAGGAGCAAAACAGGGGTTTCCCCCGGGGCGAAGAAAACTCCAGGTGCTTCCTACGATGACAGGATTACAAATCTGAAAAGTTCTCCTAAGCTTCCTTATTAAAGAGGAGATATAACATGTGTATGTGTGTGTGTGTGTGTGTGTGTGTGTGTGTGTGGTTGTAAAAGGACAGCACATCCTCACTACCGACAGACAAAAATCAGCTCCTGATGTGATCGGGGTTCTAATCAGGCCAACTCTTTTGATGTCCTTATTAAAAATGGATGTCCAGGAAAAGGAACAAAATGCACCCAGAAGTCTTTGAACTTCAGGAAAAGGTCATGAGATGGCTGATTTCTCTTCAATCTCATTTCTGAGCATCTAAGAAAGCAGAGACCTGGTGAAATTGATTTGATTTCCCGCACCCTATTTCTAAAAAAAATGATGGAGCGTGGACACACACACGCACACATACACAGACACACACACACACACCGAGGCACAAAATCCTGTTATTCAACCTCAAGGCTCCAAAGCCCCACGAGGCCTTCTTATAATCATAAATTATCCCCTAAGGAAGGCACATCTACTACTAAGCCATCTTCTATCTCATCTGCTAATGCTATTTGAAGAAGTGCATGCGTGAGGTAGAGTGAACACCAAGCTTATCTCCAACCGCCATTCGCCGTTACCCACTGTCGCACCCAGACACTTTCCCAACTGCCACCTCACCAGATAAAAAGGAATAAACACACAAATAAATAAATATATTCCACCTGTCCCAATCTGCACATCGGCACATCATTCCTCCATCTCCTGTACATCGGTGTAGCCTATTTATTTATTTATTTATTTATTTATTTCTGCATGTGCAGGTAATTGGGTGGCAGTCCCCACCTAGGAGGAGAGTCGGATTGTGGGAATGTGGTGGTAATGACCCAATGGGAACAGGTAGGCTTCTCTTCGAGCTCTGGTTTGATGAGGTCCCGTGAGCATACAGCATCTGTTCATAGTGATAAGCCAACCTGAGGCTCAAGCTAGGGAAAAAAAAAAAAACAAAGTTCCCCCCATCCTAACTGTCAGTGAGATAGAGAGAGAGAGAGAGAGAGAGAGAGAGAGAGAGAGAGAGGGAGGGAGAGAAACTTCTCCCAGACTAATGCATGGAAATCTTTTCCCGTCCCTGCTGTCAGAGCTGCACAGGCAAAGAAACTGTAGGGTAAAACAAGAATGAAGGACCCTTAATCCCACAATCCCAAGCTCTCTTTCCTCTTCACAGACTTTCCCTATTGCTTTCTTCTTCTACAAAAGAAACTTCCAGAAACAAAAATAAGATGGCACCAAAAACCTTTACTTTTTTTTTAAAGTAGGACAAAAGACGTTCCAAAGCAACACATGTGCGCTCGTACATCAAACGCCGTGCGTGGTTCGGTTTCAGGCAACATGCCGTGAAACAGAGAAAAAGAAAAAAAAAAAAACACAATCGAACGAATCGCTATTCTATTCTGGTGTTCTGCTTAACAGAAACTTCTGAAGTGTGAGCTGCATTACTAAGGACTCCTCATTCAATGTGCCATTTAATATTTAACAGCCACAAACAGATGTTTCTACTTAATTGTCTGAAGCGGTGCTCGGCATCTCTATTTTAAGGCACTTGTATGTGAAAATTGCAACAGGCTTAAAGTTAAATTATAGAAGAAATTAACATTCTTAAAGTTAAATTACAGAAAAATATGAACTTTTCTATGATATTCAAGTTTTTTGAGATGCACCTGTAGTAGACTGCAAGAAGGTGGAGTCAGACCTGATCCAGCTCCTCCTACTAGGGTAGGAGGAGTATATATACACATACACAGGTGCATCTGAAAAAAATTGAATATCATGGAAAAGTTTATTTTTTCTGTAATTGAACTTAAAAAGTGGAACTTTCATATATTCTAGATATTTCAAGCCTTTTTTTTGTTTTAATCTTGATGATTACGACTTACAGCTCATGGAACTCAAAAATCCACTATATCAAAATATTAGGATAAAGAGTTTATAATAGAGAAATGTCGACCTTCTGAAAAGTATGTTAATTTACACACTCGATACTCGGTCGGGGCTTTAATCCTTTTGCATTGAATTACTGCATCAGTGCTGCGTGGCATGGAGGCAATCAGCCTGTGGCACTGCTGAGGTGTTCTGGAAGCCCAGGTTGCTTTGATAGCGGCCTTCAGCTCGTCTGTATTGTTGGGTCTGGTGTCTCTCATAGATTCTCTATGAGATTCTCTATTTAGATAAATGATGGACTGGACTTCTGAAATTTGCTGTACTTACTAAACAATATGCATAGGGAAATACTAGATCAACCCAAGGGAAAAATGTCAAAGTCAACATTTTTTTTTTTTTTTTTTTACACCTTTCTTTGTCTTCTGTTACTGTTAAATATTAGAACAAGCACATTCATATGCAGTTATCCTGGGATATACTGTACTTCAATTTACTTTAAGACTATCCGTCCCTATACTTTTGCTCACCTAAAAATTGTCAGGTCTGCCATCAGAGGTGCCATGTTGTTTAACACATCCAGATGTAAATATCAGGAAATGAAAGCTGAAATTCTGATCTATCGTCTCATATTCATCTTTTGATCTCAAACCCAAATGTCTTCAGTGTATAGCCAAAACAATAGAATTGGCCTTGCTGTTCCAATACTTTGAAGGGGACTGTACTACTATCCACACTGGGCTGTTATAAGAAATGTATCACCTTTAGACCAATTAAGTATGTAAAATACAAAAATACCTCTGAGGCTGTATTATGTAAATGGAGGCTATGCAAAACCGGAGGAACTGAGTGGGCATGTATACGATTGTTGGGGGTGGTGGTGGTGGGGGTGATGTTTTAATCTGCATATTCATAGACTCTAGATTTCTTGTGAAGGCTAAATGTGTAGGCATTTCTGTAACTTTTCATTTTTCCTATGATCAAATGACTGTAAGCGAGTTATTATTCAAATTCTTATTCAATATGGTCCTCATAACAAGTTAACGCTTGACTTTAGAAACACTGACAGATGTTTCTGGAACCCCGAAAGAGGCAAAATGCTGTGATCCTTTGTGCACTTCCCAGCATGCATATGCAAACACAGCACACTACACCCAGCACGGCCAAGCACAGCACAGAAACTGAGGAAACTGCATGGACAGCTACTGACAGAATAGTACTAGCCAAAAGGGGTTTGGAGGCAACATGTCTGGTTATCCGGTAGCTCACAGCATCCCCAGATTCCTGTTTGTGTGTGCGTGTGCCATGTCCTTTTGGCCTCTAGCTTGACACAGCGCCAATTAACTCCATGCCCTCTGGTCACAGAAGAAGGCATGATGGATGCTCATTTATGCCAGAGTTGCTATGGTCTATCTGTTCCACCCTCAGACAGTGATGCTACATCTGGCACAAGGTTTCATATGGAAGCACGCTCGAGAGCTTCAGCTAAACGTATATATGTAACACATACAGTATATCCATTAGTCTAGCTTTCCATAAGCCTTGTACGTTCACTATATAATACATTACGGCTTCCCATAAGCCTTGTAGGTTTAATATATTACATTACATTACATTACATTTCTCTTTAATGTGATATGTTTATGTTAAGATTCTCATCCTGCGTTGACTGTTTTATGTGTCTATAATTCTGTCTCTGTCTGTATATAGTTCATAAAGCATATATTACGTTACAACTCTCCATAATGTGATTTCACTGTGTCAGGGTTCTCTCACATTGGCTCTCGTATCTCAGGTTCTCGTCATGCTTTCACTATGTCCATATGCTGTATATGAACTACACAATCAACAAGGAAACCTTTACAGACACATTTAGGCTACATCTATCGATCTATCTATCTATCTATATATTATATGGGGGTTTCCTGTGGGTACTCCGGTTTCCTCCCCCAGTCCAAAGACATGCATGGTAGGCTGATTGGCATGTCCAAAGTGTCCATAGTGTATGAATGGGTGTGTGAATGTGTATGTGATTGTGCCCTGCGATGGATTGGCACCTCCAGGGTGTACCCCGCCTTGTGCCCAATGATTCCTGGGATAGGCTCCAGGTTCCCAGTGACCCTGAAGAAGGATAAGCGGTATAGAAGATGGATGGATGGATGGATATATATATATATATATATATATATATATATATATATATATATATATATATATATATATATATAGCGCATATGTAAAACTAGTAAAACTATAAGAAGCTTTGGCCTGCATCATTTCCATGAACTGTTTATTTACATTCTATCTCTTTTTAAATGGACAGATGAAGAAATGGAGTTGTTGCTATGGGTACCTTTCAATCTGAAGGTTGTAAAAAAAAAAGTGACATTATTCTTTAACAACACTACCAAAGTGGATACAGCTGCATTACAACAGTGTCCACCATCTTGTTTGTTTTGAGTTGAATGAGTCACATGACTGTGTCACATGACTAAAAATACATCATTGTTTTTGAATACCTCCGTTTTCTCAGTCCACACTACAACGTGAAAACAGCGTTTGAAAATGTATCGTCTTTTCGAAAAGCTCCATGTTCACTGGACAAAAACACCATGTCAGTGTGGACAGAAAAGAAAAATATGCATTTTCTAATTTATACAGATTAATGTGGACGTAGCCAAAAGGTCAGTTCGCACAGGATTAGTTTAAGCTGGGGTTATTTTTACCAGGCCATTCGAGAGAAGGTAAAAGATGCTGTAATCTTCACTGGCATGGGAAAAATAACTGACATGACCAGTTTACACTGAATTTAAATCACAGAGAAGCTCTGGCAATTATTACATTACCCAACCTCCCCATATAAAACTAGTCCCATCCGAATAGCGCTTTAGTTTAACTTATTAGTGGGATGTAGTATTGAACTCATAATGTCACAACTCACAACTTTACCTCCTCAGTGTAACTGCATACGTGCTCAAACACACAAAATCACATAGCCGTGGTACATAAAGTCACACATACAGTACAGACAAACATAATGAAAATAACACTAACAACAATAATAACACACAATTCAGTAAATTCAGTAATCTGATTAAATAAGATAAAAATTTTGAACAGAATACAGACTCATTCTGAAATCCATTGCTTTAAATTTTCATGAGATGATTGTCTCACGTTGTAAGCTGGATACACACGTCCTGTGATAAACTCAATATCAAAGCCTGTACAATCGAACACTGTCCACGTGTGTAATGCCACGCAAACACAAATTACCACTGAACATTCATCCAGTGGTTATCATGGCACAAGCATTATAATTCATTACTGATAGCTAAGAAGTTATCTTGTACCTCTAAATCTGAACACTGTCAGCCATTTCCTTTAGTGTTCCACCCCAAAGACAAGCTGTGTCAGCTACAACGCTTGTAGAGACACCTCTTTGTTTTGATTTGTTGGACATTGGTGTTCCACTTTATTATTTTCTTCACCTATTTACAGTTTCAGGCCGCCACAAAAACCATAGGTGTGTCCCAAGTCACATATTTATGCACTATTCTATGCCATTTTGTAGTATAAATAGCATGAGCAGTGTGTTCACACTGAAAATTCCAACAAGAAGAAGAAGTGCACTTCAATTACCCAGATGATGCACTTATTCAACACTTTATGCAGCTTTGCTTATGTAGCAGTAGAGGGGCGGGGCTACCAGGGGCTGACACTGGCTCAAATTTGTTCAGAATAGAAAAAGGAAGTGTGAAAACTTCAGGAAATACAAAATACACACTAAATCAAGGCGCATTTACTACATTTTGCCTTTGTGGGGCACTATGCTCCTTAAATGTTTACACTGCCAGCAGTCATAGCAACAACCACAACTTACTACAGTATGTGGATCACGCAAGCAAAATTGACCTGCGGAGATGATTACGCCTCCGTCTGATGGTAAACGAGGTCATGTTGGGCATGAAAGGTAACATTGACAAACAGTAAAATGAAGAAATTAATTTTCACTGACTCTGGGTATTCTGCTTAAGCTAGCGGTGTCATATGTGCATTTGACATCACTTGCCATCGACTGGAAAATGGCTTATACTTCCGGTTAGTAAAAAAAACAAAACAAAACAAAAAAAATGTTTGAGACGATACTACCCTTCTAACGTTGACACTCACGGTAGAGTACATAATGCATAATGTAAGTGCACTTTGTATAGTATATCATTTGGGACTCATATTTTATAAACACATATTTTATTCACATCCATGAGAATGCAAGGTGTCACCAAAATATGACCAAAAATGTCATTTAAAAATGTTGATCCCACCTTTAAAGACAATTTAGCTAAACTGTTACTGTTTAGGAAAATACATTTCCTTTTTCTTTCTGCTGTTCCTTCACTTCCTCCTATCCTTAGCACTTTGTCATTTTGATGTCAGAGATTTGAGTGACAGGATGCTCGAACCCGTTTTAATCAAACTGTCAGCGCACGTCGGGTTTAATCGCACACGTCTGTCTCACAACCTGCCAGAATTATCAGCGAGAGATAGCGACAGACAGAGAGAGAGAAAGACTGTCAGGGTGTCGGAGTGAGGTCCAGAGGAGTCCAAGAGATGCAAACGAATGCAGAAAGTTTGTGTGAATGTGTGTGTATGTGTGTGTGTGTGAGAGAAGAAAGAAAGAGAAAGAGAGAGAGAGAGAGAGAGAGAGATAGTGAAAGAAATCCACTGACCTTTGTTGCACTGCCAAGAGTTTTTCTGCCACCCAAAAGAGGCAAAAAAAAATACAATTCAAGCACTTTTTTTGGTATCAGTTTCTTTGTGTGATGTGTATCTGTTGCCATCACAGCAGTGTTAAAAGGCCTATTTGTTTTGGGGCTTTGCAGTAAACTCAACTCTTCATTGGTGTTGAGCAATGCTACTCCTAAAATTATCGACACACACTATGAACCTCATCCCTCGCTTGTTGAGAATCCATCATCCCTCGCTTGTTGAGAATCCGTCAGTAAAACCTAACTCCCCTCATGCATACTGTACGCTAGTAAAATAAAAAAATAAAAAATAGTAACCGATAATCAATTTACCTCACCCCTACCTAGCAGAGACACAGATAATTCTTTTTTAATTTTATGATTATTCAGTAAAATATTTGATATTGAAACCATTCCAAACTAACCTCCCACTCGAAAACCTGATATTTCATGCTGAGCTCTGGAGTAATACAACATGAGTCCAGAAAGGTTTGTTTAGCAGTTGATGCTAAGTGCAGCGAAATATTAGCCAAGCAGATCTTTTTTCTTTTAGCAATTTGCTCACACAGCTGAGGAAAATGTTAATGTTCTTGACTTATATGTCTTATTTGCACTGTAACTATGTGTGTGTAAAAGAGCTAAAGAAGACAGCTATGTCGTATCTAGTGAAATGCTGCATTTTAGCTTAGTCATTAGCTAGCATTCATACCTTCCTCCATATTTCCTTGTTTTTTCCAGAATATTCAGCATTGTATTTGACACTAAAAAAGATTCCATACACACCAATCTTCTTTTATACTCTATATTGCTTTTGAATCAACTTACTGATGTGTATGTGTATAAAAAAGCAACATGGCACCACGTCTAGTTAGCGGCTGATGCTAAGTGTAAATACAGTGAAATTTTAGCTGTGTGGAGTATTTTCTTATCAATTTACTAACTATTCAACTATTTATTTACTATGCATTCCACTAAAATAACATATAGTATGCTCGATATAGTTTACATGTCCATACCCTAAGGCTTATTATCTTGTAAGTATAGTAAATATTTCTAAATGAGTATATAATTATATTAAGAATGTGTGGAGCCATGCAACTTTCTTGAGAGTTTTGGTGGTAAATACATTTAGCAGTGTAGTATATATGAAAAGGCTGACCTTAGATACTGTAGATCATAAATCGCTGTAGTGGTAGCAGGCGATAGCTAGCTCCTCCATCTGCCACGAGCAGTAGATCGCAGCCAAGTGGAATAATTGGTATGAAATATCTCATTTTCCTTATACTTGTGGTGCAAGCTTCTGTCTAAGCCACCCAATGCACACTACTGCAACCATGCAAGCCTGGCTACTCAGGTGTACAGAACAGAAGTGAAAACAGGTTTTTCATTAATCATGCATGAAACATGATTTCATTAAACATGAGTCATCTGGCGAAAATGCACACACACACACACACACATACACACACACTACCATCCTCTATATCTCCTTCATGGCAGTGCGATTTGCAGCAATTAGAGTGAAACCCATCACTCAGTGTGTTTGATGGGATGAAGACTCCGAATCAGTGCCTCACTTAAAAAGCTTTGGACTCTCAAGGGAGCAGCTTTCGTCTAACCGAGGTCACATCGTAATCTCACTGAGGACGAAGTAGTGAGGAACACCATCCCCTCCGTCTGCTCTTACTCCATGTCCCTTAACGTCTGCCACTTCAATGCTTCAAGAAGGACAAGTCAAGAGGGAGGCATTGTCGAAGAAGAGTGATCTCTCTCTCTCTCTGTTTCTCTCTCTCTCTCTCTCTCTCTGTGTGTTTCTCTCTGTCTCTCTTTTAGTCATAAGGCTGAGTAATCAGTTCTTGATTGTGCATTGAGGTAAGATGAATTGAGTATAGGAAAGACAGGACAGACAATGGAAAGGGAGCACCGTTATCTGAAATGAATCAATGACGGGGTGGTGTGATGCGGCCCGACACAAAATGGAGTTACAGTTACCATCCTAAAACCGACTATTTTCCAAGAACTGAACATCCTCTTATACCGCAGAGGTTTGGCAAGGCTATAAGACATTTCTATTTATTAAAGAACACATCACACCTTTTATCCATTTATAGTTACCATTAACACTGTGGAATGTCAGTGTTACTGAGAAACTGTAAAGCCTGGAAAATGTTCCGTGGTGAACATTCTGACTTTTACAAAAAAATCTCCACTAACACTGGAGATGTCCTCCAAACATGGCATAGTGCACCAGTACCTAAATGGGACATTCCATCCATTTTTTGTACCGAGGTCAGGGTCGCGGCGGGACCTGGCGCCTATCTGATTGGACTCGGGGAATGAGGCAGGGGATACCCTGGACAGAGTGCCAACCCATCACAGGGCACAATCACACACACACACACACACACACACACACACACACATATGTTCACACACTACAGACAATTTGGAAATGCCAATCAGCCTAGAATGCATGTATTTGGACTGGGGAAGGAAACCCAGAGTACAGAGGCAGGAATCGAGCCCCCAGAGGAATTACAACACATTGGGACATGTAGTTATAGGGGGAAAAAATCAACTGTGTGGTAGCAACAGTAACTCCGCTTCACTCCACATCACACCGTCCTATTTTACAGTATATTATTTTCCTATTACAGCACACAAGTGTTTCCTTCCTTATTTAATTTTAACCCCACCCCCGACACACACTCAAACTCACATTCACACCGTCCTCACAAGTTTTCAAGGGCAAACCCGCTTTCCTCTACCTCGAGCTTTTTCTTCACAGATTTAGCACGGATATCCGGGAGCAAACTAATCATTAAAACGCGGCCATCTGCCGGACCTCTGTCTCGCACCCTCTCACCTTTTGGCTCTGATGATCTTGCTGGGCGTTAATTGATTACCCACTGAAGCTAAAAGGGCCTGAAAGGTCAGGATACGACACCAGGGAAAGGACGCAGAGCAGAGCCTTCTGAAAGGTCACTGACCTACCTGTGAGACAAGAATCCTCTGTAGACGGCATGCTGGGAATGAGAAGAGCTAATATTTGGAGCAGACAGATAGAAATAAAAGTTACATATAGGCTTTTGGATATCTTGTTTTTGATCCATGAATTAGATATCAAGTTCAGAACCCACAAGATAGGCAAGTTAGAGGAGTCTGAATGTTATGCTTGATAAGTACTTTTTGTTAATAATGTTTCTTTATATCATGTACCCGCGACTGTATTTATTTCTGTTTGTACCAGCGTGCAACGTTTACAGATGAATTCATTTAGTCCAGCTCTTGAAAATCTAAGCGGATAAGTAATTAAAACAGAGTTAAGCCAGTTTCTTTTTAATGAACACACGGAACAGTGCAATTGATTTCAGCTGCAACTTTGAGGCAACTCACTTAGGCTCTGAGCCAGGAGCATTCAGGCTGAACACAAATGAAATTTGCCTGACGAAAAAGCCAATTCATTTGAATGGGAAAAGACATGGAGACATGAAAAAACTTTTGTTTCGGGTAGAATTCCTTTCTCTTTGAGTTTTCCAGTATCTAGTTAACCCCACAAATTTGGAAAACCTGGAAGTGTATGCTTATAGAAAGAACAAGGACTGAATACAAATCAATCAATTTCCTGAAATGTTTCACATGAGCATTTGAGATTTCAATGAATTCACCAAACATTGTCAAGTCCTTCAATCTACATTGAATAGTGTTCATTTGGAGTAGGTTTTCTTTATTGATATGAACCTAAACTAGCATCATTGTATCATGTTTATGCAGTGAGTGGAAAGGAACCAAGTGGAATGAATCATGCCCGTTTGGCTAGAAGGATGAGAACTTATTCCTCTTTTACAGTATGTCAACTGGAATTGGAACACTTTTTATCCCATAGACTACAACAGACATTCGTAAGGGGCGGCCACACTAGTCTTTCAGCATGTGAAATTTCCAATTCCTTCCATTGATATGCATGTGAATGCTGGAGACCAGAAACTCAAGCTTCATGAGAAGAAGTTTCATTGAATTTCGCTGTGCTCCAAAGTTCAAGTTTGGTGAACTCTGACCTGCGAATTCCTGTCATGTGAAGACTTGTGACCAATAGAAGATCGACATGTCATGGCCTGACCTCTTCAGAACAATTATAGCAGTGTCGGACCAACCCGTTTTATACAACACAGCTTTAAAAGAATATAAAATCAACACTAAAAGAGAAGTTGCCTGGATTATGGTGTCACTGTATACAAGAACAGATAGAATATTTTGATTTTGGCGTGTGATGTCATAACCGGTTGCCGCCCATATTCGCAGCGTAAATAGCACCACTGTAGATACTATGTACCACTAATGTTCACTACTTCCATAACAAGTACCATAATGCATAGCGATTTATTTTATCTTAAAGACCAGAGCAGCCAACTTGATATACTGTATACTGTAATTCCAACAAGTACTTTACAGTGCTGGATTTAGTAGTGGCAACTCGCTCGCTGTCAGGACGAGTCTTTACTTTATGTAAAATGGAAATACTGGCGTGAATTTCTAACATTTACAGATAAGTATACAAACGTAAAAAAATGTCATTTCTGCGCTGAAGAAAACACGTCTGGAACACATTAAACAGCACGTACATCTGTCGCAGCATCTGACACGACCAGCCACGTTAATACACTTACGAGTTTGTGCTTAATCACTTCATATAAAACATTCTCACGTTTTGGACGACCAGGATCGTGAACTTTTCCCGCAGCAGCTCACTCTGTGACCTCCGCTGTTTCTCAGATGTGTTTTATTCATAGAAATGCATTTTTCACCGTCGTGAAGTGACGTCACTGACACGGGTTATCCACACTGACGTTACAGTCTCAACTAATCCATAATGAAATTTGTTGTTGATTATTCAAATTATCAATTATTATTGATTAGATGTTTCAGCCCTAGTTCTTATGTGCTTTTTTTTTTACCCCCAGTCCCAACGCCCACAGTGTTTCTCCTGGCTACATCATTTACCAAACCCCAGTTAACTGTACAGGAGAAGTTTATAAGCACATCAAATAACTGGAAAACGGCAGAAAACACACACACACACACACACACACACACACACACAGACACAATTTTCCTCCGAAACAAAATCGAATTCAGTTCACAGAATACAAATCTAATTATTAAGCTCTGGGAATGCATTTCTGAGAGAAAAAGGTCCATTTACTGGTGTTTCCTCCATAAATATTATTGCTGCCTGTATTCTAGCTGATGCCAGCAAGTACTCCATTTGTCTCTGTCTTTCCCTCTCTCCCTCCCTTGCTACCTGAAAAGTACAGGAAACAAAAATGCTCAGAGTAATTAAAGCACCCTGTGCACCGTTTAGTCAATTATGGTACTATCCGAACACCACCTTAATCTCGGCCTGCACTCTTCATCCCTGTCCATATCTCTCTCTCTCTCTCTCTCAGGGGCCCATCAGTGGGCCCAACTCAGCTCTCAAGGCCATGGTGGATTCTAGCCCCGTCTACATGCTGTAATTGATATTTCACCCTAACACAATGGCAGACTCAGTAACTAGTGCTCGAAACAAAAATATACACAGTGGTGATTTCCTCGAAACTTCTGTTTTAATAAAATCTGTGTCGCTGTGCCCACACTTCCTGGCACTATTGACACATTTTGCTGCATCATCTCCCAAAAGTACAGACACATTGATAATGAGTCCGCTTTAGAAAAGCAACATTATTTATATTTACGACTAGAAGTCTAGTTACTGAAACGAAACTGTTAGTGTCTTCTTGAGGGTGAAATCTCGTTTTAAACAAACAAGTCGTCTTTGAGGAAAAAAAAAAAAAAAAGTTACAAAATGATCAGGATGCTGGGGAAAGAATGAGAAACTCATTAGGGGAAAAAAAGTATTAAAAGCATGTTCCTATAGAGAATGCTTTGCTTGCTTGTGTTGGTTATTTATGCCAAAGACGACACATTATTTATGCAAATTTTTGCCCAGTATTTCAAATCCATGTTTAATGAATCGTCTTGTTTTCCTGTTTGGTATACGAGTCTCTCTGCATTCAAATACATAGGAGCTTGGAATTGTACGACTGAAAATAGCTGCTTGGAAACGTTGCTAATGTGACTGTCGAGTGGACAGACTGTACGAGCTACCTAGCTAGTAGTAATTATCATCTTTTCTTATTTTAAATGAATATTTTCATACATGGTTCGCAATACGTTATAGACTTTGGGAAGAATTGCATGAGGAGTTACAGCACCCTCTCGATCAACATGTGGCGAGTGTCCCAGATTTCAAATATTCTGGGAGTCCAGATCACCGCACAGCGAGATGTCTTTGTCTGCACACACCGAGATGGGTGTAAAGAAGGCATGTTTAATATCCACGCCATTACTATTATCTCCATAGAATGAGGAAACCCTGACGATTACCCTCTCGAATCCTGACCTCCTTCTAGAGGAGCACAATTGAAAGCATCCAAGAGGTGTTGTATTGGGCCATCAATCACACGCAAATTATATCTCTGTTCGTGGACACACACTTACACACCACACATCAATTAGGAAATCCATGTTTCATGGACAATCATGTACACAGTGTGTGAGGCACTTGCATACTGCAGAGTACATTGTGTAGTAGGATATTAATTGTTTATTGCACTGTATTGCCCTGCACTGTTGTGTACTTTATGTCACAGCTCGAGAACTAGCACTTATACACTGTATATCTTTCTGTATGTGACAAATGATTGACGTAATTGAAATAGCACATAATGACTAAACTAATCTGCCTTGTGCGATCTGTAAGTCATTTTTCACCAACATGCCATTAAATGTCATTTAACTGGCCTGCATTTCCACTAATTTGAGAGCCAATCTATTACATAATCAAATGCATAATTTGAATTGCAAGTCGTAAACATTGTTATACACAAGTCGCTGGTTCTTTGTTTCATCTCGGCAACATTGTGTTGCTAGAGATGAATGGATTTTGCTGGTGAAGAAGTAGCATTTTTTTTTGTATTGGAAACATGCAGAACAGTTCCATATTAAGCAGCAATACCAGCTTTGTGAAATGAACTATGTGTCTTGCCTCATATTTGTGTCTTGTTAGTTCCTGTTATTCTTTCCCACAAAAAAAAAAAACAGGTTTCATTTTGTGTCCATGATATTATAAAATTCAACCTCACATTCATTCTTAACACAGGTACAGTACAATCTAATAATACTAAGGTGATACTAAGATGCCAGTTCATGCGTTGTTGGGTTTTCCTTTGATTTACACACGTGAGACTAGAGTGTTTCCAAGCTCTAGTCATGGACAGTCCAACACACTTTATGATTCAAATCGATAAACAGGTATTCAAATGATAGATGATACAATGTAGGGAACCTGTGCGTGGACTAAAATTGGCACCTCGGGACTAAAAATATAAACAGTATGTATCACACCTGCTTGGTGGGAAGCCAATCACCCCGAGCGCTCCCTCAGGTGTGTGGGGTACACGGAAATGACAACCTTTAATCTGCCATGATAACAGAAAGCCAGAGGGGGTAAGAAAGAGCCTGAGGGGATGCACAGGGGTAAGTGGATGTAGGGATGAAACAAAAGACTGTACTGGAAAGAAAGGAGAAAAAGGAGGGAGAGGAAATATGCTGACTCTTCGACAGCTACAACACACACACACACACACACACACACACACACACACACGCGCGCGCGCGCTCTGCAGGCCTGTCAAATCCTCTCTAAGTTTTGGTATTGTTCCATCTTACCATTTATTACTCTGAGCTCTTCTTAAGTGCGCACTGACACCTTGTGCTTGGCTTGCAACTCTAAGCACTTTTTTCCCTGTCTCTTTCTCTTTGCATTTAGGCATGTGGGTTGAGAAGGGACTCTCATCAGGCCCATGATCATTCATGCTGACTCATGGAAATCTTCCTTTATCCTTCATGCTGCAAATGAAAGACACAGAGAATTTATTTTTCCCCTTGTCTAATTCTGGGTAGCTGTGCTGCAATGCCCCAGATATTACAGTTGCTCTTGGATAGGACATCATATTAGTGTTTTACAATATTGGAGATAAAACACCTAGAAATATTGAACCTACAGCAGATTTATGGAAATGCTAACTGGATATGGAAATGCCAATCAGCCTACGACTTTGACGTTAGACTGGGTTTATTTACCAGAGTAATATGCCTATTAATGGCATGGTGGTAGCATTGCCATCTCACAGCTGCTGCAGCATCCTCAGTGTGATCCTTAACCCAGGTTACTGTTTATGTGAAGTTCTGCATGTTCTCCTGCTTTCTTCACATGTTTTCTCTGGGTTCTACAGTTTCCTCACACTGTCCCAATATATAGAGTACATCAATACGGACTTGGTATGCTGAATTGCCTCTAGGTGTGAATGATTGTGTGAATATCTGTGTGCATGGTGCCTTGTGATGAACTGGTGTCCCATTATGTGTAAGTTCTCTCACCATGTGCCCAGTGTTACCAGGATTGGCATTGGATCCACTCCAACCCTTACCAGGATAAAGTGCATACTGAACATGAATGAATACTGCATTTCTAAATGCATGCGATGTACATACGTAGATACTTTTTGGGGAAAAAAAATGGCTCCTTGTATTCTCTGGATGTTATGGATTGTAACTTTATGATGCACTATCTTTAATTTTCAGGAATAGAAAATCTTGTATTGTAGGGTTATATATCGAAGAGCTCCTGCAGAGGGACAAACCAAACATGGAACCAAAAATGGATGGTGCTAGATGAGATCATTTTTTTCTTCTCTAAGTGTAAATATACATATAGACAGATCTTCATTGGTATGGTTCCATTTCTGGGTTCCTTAAGGGTTCTTTACTTTCTAAAGGAACTATATTTGGATCTCTCTCTCTCCCTCTCTCTCTCTCTCTCTCTCTCTGGTACAAATGTCTGTAATGTAAGATGCCTAAGCGAGTACTACAGGGAGACAGGAAGGACAGCTGATCGTTCTTGCACTGGAAAATTACATGCAAGCATGTGTCCCCCCCAGAAGTGATTGAGAACTTGCAAATGCCTGGTGGAAGAGTGGGGTAACATCTCACAGCAAGAACTGACAAATATGGTGCAGTCCATGAGGATGAGATGCACTGTAATACTTAAAGCATCTGGTGGCTACCAGATACTGACTGTTACTTTTGATACTGACACAAACCCCCCCCCCCCCCCCCCCGCCTTTGTTCAGGGACTCATTATTCCATTTCTGTTCATCAAAAGTCTGTGAAACGTGTTGTTCAATCTTTTTATGTTAATACGAATATTTAAGAGATATGAAGAAATATTATGGAAAAAGAAATGTGTTGGAAATAAAAGCAGTTTTAGATAAAAGCAGAGAGGACGTTTCTTTTTTTTTTTTTTTTGTTGAGTTTATTTAAGGTGTTGAACCACTGATTAGAAAAATGAGATTAAATTCAAATCCTAGCAGGTGGTTAAACCTGTGCTCTGACTCCTAGTTCTTGGAATACATTCCCATTTGGGGTTACTAAAGTGTATCAAATTCCATTCGGTTATCCACATTACCACTTGATTAAATTAGCCTTTTAGAATCGCCAAAGTAAGAAAAACCAAAATCTTGTTTCATGACTACAACTGAAGCACTTAAACCTCCATACTCCTCTAATATACCTTCAATTAGAATCTGAAACATACACCAGAGTACAGAACTGAATATACACAATAATGTACACTTTGCAGGGGCACGGTGGTTTAGTGGTAAGCAAGTTTGCCTTACACCTCCAGGGTTGTGGGTAAGAATCCCACCTCCACCCTGTGTGCAGAGAGTTTTCATATTCTCCATATGCTTCAGGGGTTTCCTCCCAATACTTTGGATTCCTCCCCAGTCCAAAGATGCGTCGTAGGCTGATTGGCATTTCCAAATTGTCTGTAGTGTGTGAATGTGTGTGACTGTGCCCTGCAATGGGTTGGCACCACATCCAGGATGTCCCCTGCCTTGTGCCCCGAGTTCCCTGGGATAGGCTCCAGGCTCACCCGTGACCCTGTGTAGGATAAGCGCTATGGAAGATGGATAGATGAATGATGAAGGTACACTTTGCCAAGCAGTAATTGTGGCAGTATAAATAAAAAATGCTTGGCCAGAGGCAAGAGATCCCAGTCACTTGGACATTCTCCAGGGGTGGCTGGTATAAATGGGATGCTCATGTTAACAAATGGATTATTTTTTTACTTTTGTGGAACCAAGAAGAGCACCACCAAGTAAAAATGCACAGAATGGTATGAAGTATAAGGTTGATGCTGATTTTCTTTCTAGCACAGAATGTCTATCAGTGACAGTCGTGTCAGATGATTACACTTTGTGAAACACCCCTAAGATTAGGTTTTCATTGGGGTTTAACTAATTTAATCCCAATTCACACACACACCAAAACATGTCTGGAGCAGTGATTGAGATGGCATATGAAACTACCATAGCCGGTGTAATAAACCAGAATTATCACTGATTCTTTTAGTATCTTTGGAGACACTAGAAGTAGATAGACTAAGTAAACAATCAACATATAAGGTAAATGATGGGACAAACTGTAGGATTTGTGCGGCTTGAATGAAACAGCAGGCTAACGACAAGTACAGCTTTTGTTTACCGTGCTTTCTATTCAGAAATTACACATCATGATTACAGACTGGAGATACGTGATGAGTGGTGTTTCCTACCTGCATTTCAATGTGTGTGCTCCAGTGTGGATCTATAATAGATTTATTCTTACAGTGAGACCCTGTGTTTCATGCTGGGTTTCTGATGGGTAGTAGATTTTTTTTTTAGCTGTTCCATTCATTATCATGACCAGCCATCACATGGTTTCCACAGTGACAAAAATAGCAGAATGTGACTTAATTAAGCTGATTATGAAGATATTATGACTGCTTTACCCACAGGACAATTAAATGAATAGTGAACAGTTATATCTAAGCTGCAATCACGTTGAAGTTCGTTTCATAATCGCACTGAGGTATTCGCTCTTTGTCAGCAGTAAGAAAGATATTAGGCACAGAAATAAGGCTTGAATAGGAGTTCACAGGAGGCATGACGAGTCCTGTAAGACTGCTCAAAGCATATTGAGATTACTTTTTATGAGCTCTGTAGAGGTTCCTTTTACCCGACGACCCAGCATGCAGACTTCTTTCAGATGCTCTCAGCGGTATTACTTAGCTTGAATGCCTCTTTCTGTTCTCTCGGGCTTCAAGTGCATTCTAAAAGTGACTGGCCGAGTTCTGTAGCTATTCCGTGGCTATTCTGAGACGACTCGTGCTGGTTAACACTACGCCAGAGCTAAACTCTCTTTCATTACGCGTGCAATCTGAGATTGAATTAGAGGATATACATAAGTAGTGAATGCACAGAATGGAAAAAATTATGTTTACAGGTGGAGCAATTCATCCATGAGAGAATACACTCTTCTTGAATTCCATCTTCAGGCATCGTAATGAACATGAATCGACTCAAATTCTCATGTTGATGTGGATAAAATCAGAGAAAATGATAACCCGGATAGAGCTATGCATGAAGCGCTACACACTAGAAAATGTCAACGAAGCCTGGAGATTTCATACAGCCTCAAAACACGTGTGCACAAGCACACACACACACACACACACACACACCCACACACACACCAACTACTTTTGCGACTGAGGAATGATGGCATGTAATTATTTCTTCAATGGCCGACCATGTGTTTATCAGAATGTTAATGTTCCCATAATAACAGGCTCCGCCATGCCAGCGAGAATGTCAAGCCTGTCCAGCTGTCAATCAAAGCCAGAAATAGCACCACAAATAAGCATGCGTTGCCGTCACACTAACTGACAGACGCTGTCTGCCGCAGCCTTCGAGCTGACAAATATCAGACCCGCACATTACACAGAGTTATTTTATCCAGGATAGAGGAAGAAGAGAAGGGTGATCAGTGTGCTGGAGAAATCCCAACAACCTCAAGGTGGAGTCAACTCAGAAAGATAGAGACAAAAGCGCAGATGGTGGCTTGTGGACCAAGACAGAAAGGAAGTAGAAGACACACAGATGGTGGGGCTGTGGATAAAATATAACAGCAAAGACATGATAATTCAAGGAAAAGAAGCATATATTTAAGTAGTGAATTATTTATCCATTTTCTTTACTGCTTATCCTACACAGGGTCATGGGGAGGCTGGAGCCTATCCCAGGGAACTTGGGACACAAGGAAGGAGACACCCTTGATGGGGTGCCAACCCATTGCACACTTGCACACCACAGACGATTTAGAAATGCCAATCAGCCTACAACACATGTCTTTTGACTGGGTGAGGAAACCAGAGTACCCAGAGGAAACCCCCAAAGCACAGGGAGAACATGCAAACACTGTGCATGCAGGGCCGAGGTGGGAATTGAACCCCCAACCCCACAGGTTAAAGGAAAATGTACCAACCACTAAGCTCATGCTCATGCTGACCCCAGACAACAGCATTTGGAAGGAATAAAATTTAAATAATAAGCCAAAAAATTTAATCCAAAAATGTAATTTGTTGTTGTTTTTTAATTTCTTTCTTACCTTTTACTTGCACCTCTAATAACTGTGTTATATCGTCTAAATGATGGCGGCGCGGCAGTAGCACGAAGCGGCCTCTCCGGATCCAAAATGGTACTATTTTTGCTTCATAGCCTGATTTTTTACAGCACATAGACGTCAGAGCAATCGGTGTTTATGTTTACCATCGCCAGACACTATTAAAATAGAGAAATCATGCAACGACCAACCTGAATGATGATCTGCTGGAGAAGCTACGCGATCTCGGCTTGCTGAGGAGACAAGGTCTCCAGTCCTCGGCGTCGCCTGATGCCGGTGGCCGTGGGAGGGGACATCGCAAGTGGTGTGCGAGGAAGCAAAATAGGGCAATAGGGCAGGGGTTCATGCTAGGCTAAAAACAATCCCCCTCCATCCTGCTCTTCAATATCTGCGCTCTGCACAATAAACTGGACTACATCCAACCCCAGCAGGCAACACGGCGTGAGTTTAGAGACTGCTGTGTCTTTGTGTTCATGGAACACCTGTGGAGATGTGGCTCAGCAACCGAGTTCCGGATGCCGCCATTCAACTAGAGGGCCTCACCTCGTTTCTTCTAGACAGAAATGCAGTTCTGTGTGGTAAGACTCGTGGTGGTGGCTTGTGTTTACATC
This sequence comes from Ictalurus furcatus, assembly GCF_023375685.1. Lineage (NCBI taxonomy): Eukaryota > Metazoa > Chordata > Actinopteri > Siluriformes > Ictaluridae > Ictalurus > Ictalurus furcatus. The sequence goes on along the minus strand of NC_071258.1, from coordinate 30,420,532 downwards.
AAAACAAAATGGTGCAAGAACTTGTGCTAGTTTCTAGTTACTGCTCATCGCTGGTGGAGTTTGTGACTTTTACAGGCAGACCATTTTATTTACCACAGGAATTCACCACTGTCCTTATAATCGGAGTATACATTCCGCCCAGTGCTAATGTTAAGGATGAGCTCTGTGAACTGTATGGGGCTATTAGCGAACTGCAGAACACACACCCCAATGGACTGTTTATCATCGCCGGAGATTTCAATCATGCAAATCTCAAATCAGTGCTCCCTAAATCCATGAACATGTGGACTTTGCAACAAGAGGGGAGAACACACCTTATCTTGTTTACACAAGCACACACAGGGCAGAGCCCCGCCCCCACATTGGCTACTCATACCACATCTCTGTTATATTAATCCCAGCATACAGACCACATGTCAGATGCTGCAAACCGGTTTTGAAGCAGGTGAAAACCTGACCAGCAGGAGCCATCTCTGCTCTTCAAGACTGTTTTGAGCACACTGACTGAGACATGTTCAGGGAGGTTGCAACCAACAGCAACACCACCACCTTAAAGGAATACATGGCATCAGTGACCTGCTACATCAGTAAGTGCATTGATGATGTCACTGTCTCCAAGACAATCACTACACGCTCCAACCAGAAGCCGTGGATGACTGCGGAGGTGTGTGCACTGCTGATGATGCAAGACTCCGCCTTCAGGGCGGGTGACAAGGCAGCCCTAAGAACAGTGAGGGCCAAAGAAAATCCACAGTCACTTCATGGATAGCGGTGACATGAGCAATGTGGCAGGACACTCAGGCCATCAGCAACTACAGGACAACAACGCCCACCTGTGACAGTGATGCCTCCTGTCCAGATGCGCTGAGCAACTTCTATGCTCTTATTTGAGCCACAGAATGAAGAATGACTTGGCGGCGAGGAAGACCATCCCTCCTCCCAACAACCAGGTGCTGTGTCTACCCCACGGAAGGCTGCTGGACCAGACAACATTTCTGGCAGAGTGCTCAGAGCTTGTGGAGACCAGCTGGCAGATGTGCTCACTGACGTCTTTAACTTCTCCCTGAGCAGCACTGTCATTCCAACGTGCTTCAAGGCCACCACCATTGTGCCCATGTTGAAGAATTCTTCAGTGTCCTGCTTCAATGACTATTGTCCCGTTGCACTCACATCCATCATCATGAGTGCTTTGAGAGGCTTGTCTTGAGGCACATCAAGACCCTGCTGCCCCCCTCACTGGACCCACTGCAGTTCGCATATCGCCCCAACCGCTCAATGGATGATGCCATCGCCACCACTGAACATATGGCCCTGACCCACCAGGACAAAAATTGACACCATACAACACAATTATTCCTCAGCAACTGATTGGAAAGCTAAACCTACTGGGCCTGAACACCTCCATCTGCAACTGAATCCCGGACTTCCTGACCAGGAGACCTCAGTCAGTCCAGATCGGGAACAGCATCTTCAGCACCACCACACCGAGCATGGGGGCTCCTCAGGGCTGTGTGCTCAGTCCACTGCTGTTCACTCTACTGAATCATGACTGTGCAGCAATGCACAGCTCCAATCACATCATCAAGCTCACCGATGACATGACCATGGTGGGTCTCATCAGAAAGAATGACAAGTCAGCATACAGAAAGGAGGTGCAGTGGCTAATGGACCGGGGCAGAGCCAATAACCTGTCTCTAAATGTGGAGAAAATGAAGGAGATGGTTGTTGAGTTCATGAGAGCACGGCGTGACCACTCTCTGCTGAGCATCGATGGCTCCTCCGTGGAGATTGTCAAGAGCACCAAATTCCCTGGTGTTCACCTGACGGAGAACCTCACCTGGTCCCTCAACACCAGCTTCATAGCCACGAAAGCCCAGCAGCATCTCTACTTTCTGCGAAGGCTGAAAAAAGCCCATCTCCCACCCCTCATCCTCACCACATTCTTCAGAGGAACTATTGAGCGCATCCTGAGCAGTTGCATCACTGACTGGTTCGGAAATTGCACGTTATCGGATCGCAACACCTTGCAGCGGATAGTGAGGACAGCTGAGAAGACCATGGGGGTTTCTCTTCCCTCCATCATAGACATTTACACCACACGCTGCATCCGCAAAGCCACCAGCACTGTGGATGACCCCACACACCCCTCACACAAACTCTTCACCCTCTTGCTATCTGGAAAAAGTTACCGAAGCATTCGGGCCCTCACAACCAGACTGTGTAACAGCTTCTTCCCCCAAACCATCAGACTTCTCAATACTCAGAGACTGGACTGACACACACACACACACATACACTGAACTGTATACCATCCCAATCCCATTGCAATATTTGCACATTCCTGCATTGACTCGATTGCATTTATGCTGCTACTGTACTTATAAAAATCTAGTAATTCATTTCTTGTCGTGATTATACACTTTACATGGCTGCTACTGCAATAGCTGCTATGCCCTTATTTTTGTATAAGCTAACCTGCTGAATACTATGTTATAGTATGTTATGTTTCCATTTATACCATTTTTAAATTATATTGTTACTCTTTGGCACCTATCTTTTTCACTACCGATTATATCGGACACTTCCACAATAAAACTGTGTACTGGTGGGTGCTACACTGTCACTTACTGTGCCTGCACTGTCTTGTGTTGTTAGCACACATTTGCACGTGCGCTTTATGTAAAAATGTGTAGATCTTACTTAGTTCTATGTCATCTCATGTGTTTAGTGTCCTTTTTTATCTAGCACCATGGTCCTGGAGTAACATTTTTTCGTTTCACTGTGTACTGTACCAGCTGGTTGAAATGACAATAAAGCCACTTGAACTAAATTCACGTCTCATAATGGATCTTCACAAAACACCAGAAGAAGTGTAAAACACTTCACCTTATTCTTTATGGCTCGATGTGAACCCATCCATCCCTCTCAGTTCGGGCATTAAGCAGATGGACCGAGTGAAGGAGGTGGAATCGCTTGGGCAGAAGGATGTGGGTGGGGAGCCACGGTGCGTGAGATTTGATGCTTGAGCTTTGTGAGAGTTGTCTCATGCCCGAGTGAGAAACGCAGCCAGTGAAGCTTCCCCAAACCTCGATCTAAATTATGACTGAACAAGCGTTTGCTCAAATGCACAAAGGATAACAAACCGACCACCTTCAACCACCTGCTGTTGACTATCAAATGTAAGACAAGCCTAGGAACAAGCCAGCAGATTCCGCTTCATATATGCAAACAGTCTCAGAGAATCAGTGTTTAAATGTGCTCATGCGAATATGTCATTGTTTCTATAGTAACAACTTGTAACAACAGATGACAGAAGCTATTCTTTTCATCCAGAGAGAGAGAAAAAGGGTCTGCTGAGGAAATGACTAATGTGTGGGGCTGAGACTACCTTTGTCGAGTTTGAATCGAGACCAAGTCCTTAACCAATCGAGTCCGAGTCCAAAAGGGGCCGAGTTGGACTCAAGTCTGAGTCCTTAATGGTCGAGTCCTAGTCGAGGCCAGAAAGTTATAAAATTGAAAAAAGATTTGAAATGGCAATTGTAAACTCAATACTGAGCTGTTAAATTAACATGTTAACCTCAAAAACCATCCATCCATCCATCCATCTTCAACCACTTACTCCTTTTCAGGGTCACGGGGAACCTGGAGCCTATCCCAGGGAGCATCGGGCACAAGGCGGGGTACACCCTGGACAGGGTGCCAGTCCTTCACAAACCAATGGCAACATAAATGTAAAAAAAAAAAATATATATATATATATATATATATATATATATATATATATATATATATATATATATATATATATATATACACCACTATTACATCTTGTCATTGCCATTTAATATTTTTATTTCATGTCATCCTCACCTCAGCTAGTTTCCTATCAAAAAATGGTTTGAGAGAAAAGTGGGATATAGAGGTATATGTAGAACTTTTATTATATTACAAGTGTATGAAAATACAAATGAAGCTGTTTTGTTATTGTATCACACTGTATTGTGTCCTCCAGTTCGAGTTGACATTTCAATTATTTGATGCCTCTCCCCCACAGTTATATCTACAGTCTGAGAGAGACAGAGAGAGTACAGAGTAGAGTTACATTTAGCAGCATGTCATAACAACAAGCTTCATGCTTTATTACTGCTTTTAATCTGTCTATGAATCACAACAAACTCATTTCTGAACACAGCTCTGTTCTTGTCACTTTTTTTCATTTTAATTCCTAAAATGAAAAAAAAAAATCCCTATTTTGACATGATGTGTGTATTTATTTGACGTCCAAGTGTAATAAGCTGCTAAAGAGAGCTCAATTCGGTACTCAATGCCTCCCTGGTCAGGCAGGGAGACGTTCATTAATTTCTTATTATCTTAATTTTATGTTGTTATTTATTTTTCATCTTTCTTTTCATGTTTCACATGACGCGGACTCGACTGTATTCATAAAAATTCCCGAGTCCAAAATGTCCGAGTGCGTGACAAGTCCGAGTTTGTTCATAAATGGACTCTAATGAAGACTGGGACTCTAGAAATGACTATTTATAGCTGTTATAACATAGGAACTAACATGTTCATATTAAATGTAACTACAAACCAATAAAAATATAAGTAAATAAAATATATATATATTTTTTAAAAAAGCATCCATCCATTTCCCATACCACTTATCCTACATAGAAGCCTATCCCAGGGAACTCAGGGCACAAGCCGGGGGACACCCTGGCCACTGTGCGAACCCATTGCAGGACACAATCACACGCATTCACACACTACGGACAATTTGGAAATGCCAGTCAACCTACAACGCATGAACTGGGGAAGGAAACCGGAGTACCTGGAGCAAACCCCTGAAGCACAGGGAGAACATGCAAACTCCACGTACACTGGTGGGATTTGAACCTGTGTGAGGCAAATGTTTCCCCAAAAAGCAAATATGTTATTCAATAAATAAAATAATTACTGGCAAATAGCTGTAATACACAAGGATTTGGGGACTTAGGCATTTAGGAATAATAATCAACGCAAAGCATTTTTTTTTTTACTACAGTATTATTAAAGCAAAGTTCATTATTTTGCTATAACTGCATGTCATGTTGTCTTTTATTCCTTACTTATGCCAGTGAAATACTGGTTTATCCAGTAAATCCAGCCAGACACGTTTTAATGAAAAACAGATGAATTGCTCTGGGCAAGACTTAAATCTACCCATTTGATGCAATTGAAAAGGTTCAGATTTTTTTTTTCTTCATTCTTTTCTAGAGTCAGCTTAACAGACTTTCACTAAACACTAGACTCAAGCAGTGGCTCAATCAACGGTGAACTGATTGATGTCCTCAAGCATGGAATTGAAAAGAGGTGGACTGATTGGGAACATCATGAGTGAAAAAATCAAAAATGCATACTCTATATTCAATTTGAAAACACTGTATGACAACTTAATGGACTTCTCATGTACATTTCTGGACATGCTCGTTTTATCATTTAAGCAGTCAAAGTGGACTTTTTTGTTGCTTTTTTTATTTTGTCTTTCAATCTGTAGTGCTCCTTGATGTCAGAACAATAACAGTAGCAAAAAACCCACGCCATGTTGTACGTCACATTACGCCATTTACTGTAACGACAAGATTCCAACTTGTAAAAAAACGCGCGTTCAGGTCCTCGTAGAACCCGTAATTACAACTTGTAACTAGGAATTTTCTGAGAGCTCTGACTCGTTCAGCTCAGAGTAGAGCATCCGGGTTGTCATGTAGTAATTATGGTAATTCCAACATGGAGTGAACGCAGCTAAACCCGCCATGAAAGCAGGACTGTACCTGGAACTGGAGGTGTCTGTCTCGTTTCTTGATCAAATGTTCTCACTCCTCTATTGACTATAGTACTCGAACAGTATTCCGAACTATTCTGCTTTTCTTGCTGTTCTTTACACTGTATACAGTATATTCAGAACCGTGACTGCATGCTAATCATACAGTATGTAACATAATCCCCTGTGAAATCTCCATGCTCATCACTATGACAATGTTAATTTGAGAGCGAACACAACTAACTACACAGCGAACAGACAAATCACATGCTGCAAAGTCACGAAGGCAGTCCGTCTGCTAAAGAAATTAGTCTTAGCAAAATTCTTACCAAAAGTGGGCTTTTTGTCCAGCAGACACTAAAAGGAACCATGAAGTCAGATAAAAGGAAACTAGGATATATATATATATATATATATATATATATATATATATATATATATATATACACACACACAATAGCCCATCTAAGCCTCCTATTGTGCCTTTCGTCTTCTGTTGCCTCCCTCTGCCTGCAGCCTTGATGAGTGTCTCTAATCAGACATGGTCCTGCAGCTCTTATCTTCTTCACCTTAATAAAACACTGAGGTTGATTATCAGCGTCCATGCTGCAGATTAATTCAGAAGCAGCTCTTCACAGGAGCTCAGACAGGCTGGAAAGAACAGCATGTAGCAGCTTTAGTCAGTTAACCCCCTCTGTTCTTTTGTAAAGTGGAACACACACACACACACACACACACGCACACACAGGTATACGTATTTAGGCTCACTGTGGAAAACAGTCAGAATCAGGAGGCATGGAATACAAACCCAGTTAGAGCTGTGCTGCTAACAGCATATGAATACTCCTACATAAATAAATAAAAAAATACAATAGTAAGTTTAAAAAATCTTTAATTCATTTAAATGTTGACCTAAAATTAAAACCCAATATGAAATGTAACTATAAATGGATAAAAAGTCTTTTATTTAGCCATTATTCAACACAAATGTGTTGCATAGCTGCAGTGCATCTTGAAACATACTTATTGTATGGACTTTCCCTTTAAGGGTTACTCGTTCCTGATCAACATTTTGGAGAGAAAAAAAATATATTGCTTTAAATTCGAGCCAGTCTAAGTGTGTATCTATTCTAGAGCTGGAAAAATTGCAGAGCAAACTTGTACCGTCTACGGAATATTACATTTAAAAGCAGTCGTTTCTACTGTGCTGAAAGATATCATACTTTGAGCTGTCGCTGCTGTATTTAGTACATTTAAAAAACGCCCGAGGAACTGTCATATGATGCATCTCCCCACTTGTTGAGCAACTGCATGTCGAGGTGCTGGGATAATTACAGCTGAAAGTGGTGTCTCAAATTCGACATGTGCTCATATTTTTTTTTTTTTTAAGCAAGCGCAGCACAACTGTTGTGTGAAATTTCCTTCTCTCCATGCACTCTACTAGAACAACAGTATGTTTTCTGGCATTTATACCTCAGTTGAAAACTAGCAATTAGTCGCGCAGTCATCGGCTTATTGTCTAGAGGATGCAAGTTGGAATTCCGATGATGCCGCGGCCATCTGTGTCCGGAAGGTCAAGAGAATAAAATTGGCTGTGATATCTAGGTAGGAGGAATGGCATAATCTCTCATTCATCCTTAGTAACCACCTGGTCAGGGATGCAGTTACAGATGTGTATACTTGGATCATTAAACACATATGGATGCAAATAGTGTAGGATATAAACAAGTACACATATGCTTGCTGAGTGTGTTGTTCCTTAAGGCTCCTTCCTCTTTGCTTACGGCTCTCTCCTCTCAAAGGGATGAGACGCCATTATCCTGAACCTTGTCCACATTTCTCATGCCAAATCTTCCAGAAAAACCCTGCTCTCCTTTCTCATCTTTCCCCCTCATGTTTCTCGTCTCCCTTAGGGCCATTTCAAAGGCTCCATTTATATACTCCTATTTTGCCGCTCGTGCCTCTCTCTTTGAAGTGGGAGCATGGCGAGGAAAGCATGTTCTGCCCTTTTGCATTTGTGGCATAAAATATGTACAGAGCACTAGAGTCTCGGACTGCAAACAGAGGAGGCATGGGTAAAGGTTATAGATTAGGGCTGACTTAAATAAATGGCTTCAGTCACATTGATTATGTGATGAAAATCTACAAACGCAATTTAATTTCCGAGTTTGTTTTCAAATAAGACAGGATATGGCAGGCTTCCACATTACATTAAACATATTGAATCAGAATAAAATATGCAGATTAAATTGCGGCAGGCAGTTCGCCGAGCAGTAAATCTGAACAATATCTGCTTTATTAAAGAAACAAACAAAAAAAAAGCTCCATATGGCTCAAGCTGGTTAGAAAATGAAAGTAACCAATCACAATATTGTGCTGGTTGTGATTGTCAACTGGCAGAAAAGAGAAGAATAGATGGTGTGATGCCCTGCATTGGATTATTTTTCTACAACAGAATGTCCACAATTGCAGCACATTTCATTATCCATTTAAAACATACACATCATACTTTTTATCCATTTATAGTTACACTTAATGAAGTTAGATCCTGCACTTATGTTTAGCAGCTACAAACAACATTACCACACCATCCTATTTTTTCCCCTCTCTCGTAGTTAATAAGACACACACACACACGCACGCACGCACGCGCGCACACACACAGCTTGTCATGGTAAACAAGAAAGTGGAACATCTTGAAACATTTCCATAACAGAAAATGTTCTGACTGTTACTAAACACTCCTTCCATAAATGTTAACTAAATGTTTCCTAACAGAAAACTTTACGATCTCAACAATTGTTTACAAGTCTCTATGTAAGCAACTTCTGAGCAATCAGAATCCATCCATACCAATTATCCTACACATGGTTGTGGGGGAGCCTGGACTTGGGGCATGAGGGTGCCAACCCATCACAGGGCTCAATCACACACCCATTCATACACCATGGGCAATTTAGAGATGCCAATCAGCCTACAATGCATGTCTTTGGACTGGGGGAGGAAACCAGAGTACCTAGAGGAAACCCTCAAAAGCACAGGTAGAACGTGCAAGCTCCGCAAGCACAGAGCGGAGACAGGAACCGAACCCTCAACCCTGGAGGTCCGCAGCAAACGTACTAACCACTAAGCCACCATGCCACCCTCCCATCAGACTTGAGTATTCAATTTTATAGCTATGATTTAAAACTACATAAGCACTACCTTCTCTGTCCCATGTTAAGGTTAGAATGCAACAGTCCTAGTTTTGCCTTATATGGTCACCTATTTTAAAAATTCAATATCTTCCCTTGGTTTTCCATTCATTCTAAGTCCATCTTTTGAGGGGCTTTCTTTTCCCTTATCGTTTCTTAATGCTGTGATTCATCCAAATTCTGGGGTCTGTCTGGATTAATCACACAGTCAGTGAAACAGATATGGACACCCTTCAAAGAATCTACCTCCTTGAAAACATGTCACTAGTGAATCCCAGGGCGATTGTGGTATCTGGCAAAGGCTCGGCACTGACACTGGCGCAGATTTCAGAGAATTAATACACACACACACACACACACACACACAAATACTTACACCTGAATAGGGTTAACCAAGCACTAAAGACAGTAATCGATTCCTAATTTCATGCAACCTGCCTCAGATTAATGTGTGCAGAGAATAAAAGAGAGAGAGACACAGAGAGACAGAATGAGATAACATGAACGTAATAAACCTTATCAGCTATCAGATAGAGCAGAGGAAAGGAGAGCTGATGGAGAATTAAAAGCTTGATATGACTTAAGATGGGAGAATCGGATCAAAGTATAAATCCTTGTTATCTAATTGCACATACTAAGGAGGTTAACGATGACGAATCATCCAGTGAGTCAGTGCTCTACTGCTTAGACATCCACAAACACTCAACTCAGAGAGAAGTGGTGAAGCTATTCGTGTTTTTGTGTGTGTGTGTGTGTGTAGGCCACATGTGGAACCGTGATTCACATTCACTCACACAATGAAAGAGAAAGCAAGGCTTTTAACCATATTTTTTGGTGTTAAGGTATGATTCCATTTGCGCTGAACCTGAACAAAATAGCACACATAGCACTCTCCTTCAGCAGGATATGTTTGTGTATATGTGTGTGTGTGTGTGTGTGTGTGTGTGTGTGTGTGTGTGTGTGTGGGTGTTGCTGCTGACCAATGACTTATACTCTCCTAAATTGCACTATAAGCAGGATGTGTCCTCATAACACGCGCACACGCACACGCACACACACACACACACACATTTTTGGAGGACCTCAAAGTTACAGTATATCAGAGCAAAGAGCAACAATAATGCCACAGATTCTCTGTGTGTATGTGTGCGTGATGATGCTCCGACCAAAACACATACTCATACACACACTCACACACCCCAGGGTAAATGATTTCAAAATTCATTCCAAATACTTAAATTATTCAGCATTCACATGCATTTGAATATTAACAAGCCATAGTTTTACAGTTTTTCCCATTAGCCTTAACAGCACGTTATTTTACGCATTTGTATCTCATAAATCACGGAAAGTGAAGCCTTTAAGGTTCTCTTTAGGTCTTAATGAACTCTTACTTACTTCTAAAGGTGGAGCAATGTTAGATGGTTAAATGACTACTAAACAACTCCATTATGAAGCTTGTTTACCTGACATAATTTTACTATTATATACTGTATATGTGACAGAGATTAGAGATTATGCTCAACTCATTTTGCCCTGAGGGTTACAGGTAACTTTTATTTGAAAATGAGTAGTAATTAGACAAAAAAAAATTATGCCACCAAATGCAATCCCCAGACATGTGACGCCCTGTATCAGTGTTTATATACGTAGCTATAGGTTACAAGATAAAATGTAGATTTTTAAATTCTTTTTACATTTGTATTGGTGTCAAATCATAATTAGTGACAATTTGACCACTGATTAAAAAATATATATAATAATTTTTAACCCTTTACTGCTTGGTGTTGCCATATGGCAACAATTCATTTATCTGATATGTAACTGTAAAAAGGGGGCTTTAACTTTGACATAACAACAACTAAAAAAAGTTGTTTACAAAAACTGTAATTTACTGTATAGTCCGGTAAATGCAGTGATTGGAATTGCGATTTCATACATTTTGTGTTATTTTTATGTCAAATAAATTAATAAATGAATGAATAAATAAACACACCAAAACAAACCACGCGTAAAACAAGATGTCAAAATGTCATGTACTCAGAGAATTTGAGCAAACTTGTTAAGCAACTAAAAGTACACCACATGTTCTCAAACATCCAAATGAGCTTTTTTTTTTACCCTTTGACTATGTAAATATTATGCAAATAAGATAAATTCGAATCAGCCAATTACAGCCCTAAGACAACCAGCGTAGTGAAAACAATCTGTGTGTTCTTTAAAAGCAGCAGTTAAGCAGCTCGTTCATCTCTGTGCAGGTTTGCAAACAGATAGCTTCTTCAATAAAATCAAGGCAGCTCTGCAAACACAAACACAGTCTAGAGGAGGGAGGTTCTCCATCCTAGACACATCACTTCCTGTCAAACAGCCCATTCACTGAAATGAAAAGTTGGAGAGGTGGCATGCAAAATGACATTTCCCTGTGAAATACTGAACAACCCCAGGCTCGAGGGAAAGCAAAAAAAGACGAGAGTCGAGGAAAAAAAAAAAGGCCTCCAGTAGCGAAGGGATGATTTCTTGCCCAGATTATTAAAATGTACAGTGCTGATTGGGTGATGAGGAGGCTGATGAACCTGTTGGTCTTGTGTAACTCAGTCATGATTCATTCTAATGAATAATCAGGGAAGCCACTCACCTGCTAATTAAACATGAATATGTGGAGCAGGGTTATACAGTACGTGCGCGCACACACACCCACAAACACACACACACCACAGGGAAAGAAAGAAAGGTGGGAATTTCTAAGATAAATATCTCTTAGATAAATATATCTTAGAGTATGATATAAACATATTAGTGCAATAAAGAGAACACACTGAAGGATCATAAAGATGATCAACAGTAAGGACAACAGTGTACTGCTTTCATTGAGATTTAAGTGAAATCATATTGATACAGAGAGAGAGAGAGAGAGAGAGAGAGAGAGAGTAGTACTATCAGGAGAGACTAGGGTTGTCCCTTTTTTACTTCTTTTTAAATGATACTGATACTGATATCTTTATATCCAATACTATATCCAATACTGATCCGATACTGCCTTTTAGGAACCAAGCCGACTCTCTGCAAGCTATTGTTGGCGTGTGAAATGCCACATCCTTATGGTTATCAGCTCATGATGATGTACGCAAATGTGTCGCTAAATGACCAGACATCTGATAGGTGTAGGAACTGGATTACAAAAAAGTACATTCGGTTAAAGGTTATGAGTCTATGAGTGGAGTGCTACTGTATTACCAAAATATACAAAGAAATAAAAAAACTGCTATGAGTGAATTTGCCATCATAATGTGTTTTTCTTTCTTTCTTTCTTTTATTGAAAAAAAGCCTCTTCGGAGGATATCTGCAAAGAAGAGACGATCGAAAGAAGAAAAAAAAAAACGATGAAATTTAAATACAGACATTTTCATGTTATCTATACTTACATTTGATGAGAAAACACAGAAACGAAGCTGTGGACATCTTCATGACGTTCCACACTTGGTGAGAACTGAAACATGAAGCCTACACAGCTTAAACTTTAATTGGTATTCTATTTCAATCCATGAAAACCATGTTGTGTAAAACAAAATATTAAAGTATTTTAATTTACATAGTTATTGTGTTTATAGACTGTGGTCACTTGTATCAGTGCTAAGTATATGAGTGCTTATGCCCAGGGTCAGCTGGTGTAAATGGACTACACAGGGCTAAGCCCTCACTCTCTTTAAAGCTGTCATTACTTCTGTTCTTTACTAATGTTCATGTGCAAGACCTGTAGTACATGAGTGGATCAGATCTGAGAATATATAAAAATCCAATCATTTCAGGCTCATATGAACCCTGATAAGGACACTCAGTACAGGTTTGGGACATCCCTAAGGAAAAAATAATACACAGGAGCTCATTTCCATTCCCGAAATTACAGAATGGGGAAGAACAGATGCAAAAACAAAGTGTGTGTCAGAAATAGAGTAGTAACTCCACAAGTATTGGGTGAGCGTAATCAGCGTTTTTACCTGTAGAAGAAAGGAGATAAAGTAAAAAGTACATCTCATACGGTCATTACTTTTGACTGCCGCTCAGGGTTGGCCATGATGTGCTCCATAAAGTTACTCCTCTATTCCACAGACACTTCACATAATCCTGAAAGAAGTACACTGTCTAAGATCAGGAGCTGGAGAGGGCCATTACCTTACCTGCGATCTCATTTTCCTGTGTGCTTGCATGCACTCTGCTTTAGGACGATAAAGTCGGCGAAATGGATAGCACTTTTTTCCCTGTCGATATCACCCAGACACTTCCTCTAAGCCAAGACAAGCTGGACCTCTTCATTATTTCACACACACACACACACACACACACACACACACACACACACACACACCGAGACTCAGTTACTTTGCATCCGAGCACTGTCGTCCATATGAGCAGAAGATCCCTTAATGAAACATGATACTAAACACTATCATACACAGACATTTTCCCAGCTTCATCTATCAGGCAAGGAATAAAAGCAGGTTTCAAGTGTCTCTAAGTGAATTCGGCTTTAGGTAAAGGTTCATAATGAACATGCAATTTTTAACCCGAGTTCGCAAAGTGGGATCATTTTTACTTCAAAGTTATCAAGGCTTCAAGTTCATGCTGATCTTAAGAATAAGGTGGACCTGTTTTAAATCAGACGACTGTTCCGACTTTCACGTTTCTACTCTATATTTGCCACATGAAATTTAAGCAATTCTCTCCATCCATCCATTTTTACATTTACATTTATGGCATTATCCAGAGCTACTTACAGAAGTGCTTTGAAGTCTCTATCAATAAATACAACATCCACTAGGTCACAGCCTACAATGCATGTCTTTGGATGTCTGGAGGATGAAGCCAGAGTACCTGGAGGTAACCCTGAAGCACAGTGGAGAACATGCACACTCTGCACACACAGGGTGGAGAAGGGATTCAAACCCCTAACCCTGGAGTTGCGAAGCAAACTCGCTAACCACTAAGTCCACCATGCCCCACTAACCAGTTCTATTTATAGAAAATGATCTTTTACTCCTTGCAGGAGTGAAGGGTCAGTTCACTGAAGTAAGGAGGTCTTTGAATGGCTTTAGTTTAGGGTTAGAGCAAGACACTATGGAGGAAAATAGTCTGGTAGCATCCATTCAAATAGTCACAGCATGTGATGTTTATCATCACTAGATGCAAATTATCACATGGAAAACCTGTTTTTTCACACGTGTTTTGCAGATTTGAAAATACAGATCTCGAAAACACACTTCTTCCAAAATTCATGCTTCTATAATGAGGATGTGATAGTGAAGTAGGCATAAATAAATTAGCCCCAATGAACAGGGTGTTTCTGTGAATCTAAACACCACTGAATAGAGTCTGGGTTAGAAAGACATGAAGACCAATCTCTACGTCATACTTGTCTAGAGCATGGTTGGTAGTGCTATTGTTCCTGAATCCACAAACAAAGTACAATCCATTTTAAGCCATTTTGTCAACAGTAAATAAGACAAGGAGGCCAAAAGTTGAACAATATTTCTAAATAATGTTTCCCTGAAAGAGAGGGAAGGTTTAGTCCTGCTAGCCTATTTATACCAGCCCTAACTGACTATAAATTAAAAACATAAGCTAACTTGGCCCAATCAAAAACATTTTTTTTCAGACTATTCACTCATATGTCTTTTTTTCAAGCAATAAGCAGATCCACCATTATCACAGTACAGGAAGTGATGTCGGCTCAAAGAGCTTATTGAGATGCCGTCTGCACTCGGCAGTCTAAGCTCCCTCTTTTATCCACAATTCACATGCTTCCCAATGGTGCAGTAAAGACCTACTTACATCACTGAGCTGATTGCTTGCTCCTGCAGGTTTGGACTGAATGAGAATTTTCTGAAAGTTTGACTTTAAATGCACCAAATAATAAGGGAAGAAAAGCAAGAAAGAACTGCTAATTTCTTGCTTTTTTTCCCCCTTATTTGCTAAATTTCAAGTCCAACTTTCTGCAAATTCTCATCCAGGGACCTGGATGAAAGAAGTCTTTGTTTCGAGGACAGGATGGTGTACTCATGCATCCATCTGGACTGTTTTATGCCCAGTACCTTGGAAGTGTAGATGTTATTTGTTGCTGTCTATATTGGATCCACTTAAAAATCCTTATAGAAGTTCTTCAAGGAAATCAAAACAAAACTGCATTAACCATTTATTGCACTTTTCACGCACTCTCTCACCTCCTTAATGCCTCACTGGCATCTGCATTAGGTATCATCACCAAAACTAATACATTTAGCAGAGGCATTATCACTTAAAGTACACTTATCCACTCGTTCCCTGATCCTACTCTACTTCTAGGTGCTGAACTCCAAACCATAAGCACTTGGCAAGCGGTTATTAATCCAGCAAGTCTGAAATAAGGTATGTATAACAGTTAAGGGTGTCTGATTTTCCACTCTAAGCTGGCACCCAACATGGGGGATTAAATTTGGGTGCACCAACAATTGGGGCAGTTTTCTTCAACACTGTGATAATCTCAGTGTTGCCATCATCATGTCTGTCTGTTAACAGCAACCATGAAATTTCACTGAGGATCTGATCTCTACAAAACGACACTGTGTCACTTGTAAGCATCCGTTGCATCAGTTTTAATTTTTTTTTTTTTTTTCCATTTTTAAGTAACAATATCATTACTGGTATGGTTACTTTCAGAGTCGCGTATACAGCTCAGTACTGCTCTAAATAGTGCCATGAAGGACTAAGAGTCATCTGGGAAAATGTTCCAAAAAAGCATGATTAATTAAAAGCAGCAAATCTCAACCCCAAAATAAAACTCAACACAAAGAGGGCGTCAGAATTAAATAGGACAATCCAAATTTGCTCCAGGTGCTCACGGCTTCTGATTTGCTCATGAACTGGATGTGACTCTGACGTTACATATGAGGAAGGGATATGAACCTGTCCACAGTGTCCTCATATCCATTTCCTCTCCAGCTAATGAGAATGAAGGGCTGTGTCAAAATAAATAAATAAATAAATAAATAAACAAATAAAAATGTCATGTGAGTCTCGGCTGAGATCCTTAAAAAGCCAGCGCCTGCACTCCTCTACAGACTCGCTCTCGGGATAGAGTGAGGATAGAAGGAAAAGACAGCTGTAAATAAATATGTATTTTGAGCCCTGCTTAACCCTACTTTACGTTCAATGATCTTGGATTGCACTGACTTGTATCTGAAGAGCTTCATGATGTACAGAAGCACCCGACTCCATTACTGTCAGCAGTTATACGAGCAGAGCGTTGAAAACAACGCGAGCCCAGTTGTTGTTGCCAGGACATGAATTTCTCTGCATTTTACAACTTCAATTTGTATTCTTTTCTTAGAGGTGTCCTTCCAAATATTCTAACATTGCAGAATTCTAACCCTTACCCATCTTCAATTTTTACTCTTTTCTTGGAGATATCTTTCTAAATAGATTAACGGCAGAATTCTTTTAAAAAAAAATAAAACTCTAAGCGAAATAGTAATAACTATTCAAAACAAGGTGATGGAATGAATGTATTATGAATCAAGGTCAGGATTTTTTTTTTTAAGCTAATAAACTATGCAGCAAGATATTTCATCCCACTGGTAAAACTTTCAAGTGGTTATTGGGGTTGGTTTATGTGTCAAAGCTTTCTTGATGTAGTCTATTTCATCTAGTAGATGAGAATGACCTATTATGTGTCACCAAAAAAACCCTGAGGGCATAAATAATAAATCTAAAATTAAATCTGAAATTATTTCCAAATCTCTTTAAGAAGTAAACTAGGATAGTTGACATGTTGAAATGCATCCATGTCCCGTGGATAGTTCATATTCATGTTTCTAGCCTGGCACCTATCTAGAAAAATACTAATAAATAAATAATGATAATAAAAATGAGAAAGAGAACAGCAACAACAACAACAAAAAAAATGTATATTTTCAACAATCCATTTAAAAACAAGTGCCAAAACCAAAAAGTGCCCTGTCATTGACCTTGATAAAAGCAATTAGTGAAATTTGAATATTTAATGCGTCAGATAAAAGCGGTCAGTTTGGATTAACTTTTGGCGAGCTGGATCATATTGGTCCAAAATTAAAGCCTGTTAGATAGGAATGTCACTAACCTCTATCAACTATATATATATATATATATATATATATATATATATATATATATATATATATATATATATATATATATATATATATATATATATATATATATATATATATATATCAGCAGACTTGGCATACAGAATGAAATTAATATCTATTGGCACACTTTGTGAAAATGAGCAAGAAAAGTAATACAAGTAATGACTGATCATTTGAATACGTGCCATGTTTTCTGTGAAGCTCTGCTTTCAGAATTAACTCCAAACCTTTGGTGATATCCAGTGGGCAGCATGGTGGTGCAGAGGGTAGTATTGCTGCCTCACAGCTCCAGGGTTCCAGGTTTGATCCTGAGCTCTGTGTGAAGTTATGCATATTTTCCGCAAGGGTTTCTTCCAGTTTCTCTGACTTCGTCCCAAAAACATACTGATAGGTGAATTGGCTATGCTTAATTGCCCCTAGGTGTGAATGGGTGTATGTGTGTGTGTGTGTGTGTGTGTGTGTGTGTGTGCTCATGGTGTCCTGCATCCCATCCAAGGTGAATTCCTGCCTCACGCCTAGTTTTCCCGGGATAGTCTCTGGATCCACCTTGACCCTGACTGAGATAAAAGGGTTACTGAAAGTGAGTGAGAGTGAGGGAGTGAAATACAGTGTTAATTCCCTGAAGAGAATAACAACACAGCCACTTTCTGTAATGTCAATCAAGGTTAGAGAACACTCATACACGAATCTTGGATATGCCTCCATGTGGAATATTTTAAGCTCCATTATACTGCTCATGGTTCAAATCCAACCATTTGGACGTATGTATATCTCGGATGTAAATATACATAGTACACTATTAGTAGATTCAATCAGGTTTAGGGAAACCATAGCCGAATTCATGATGCTATCAATCTTCACAAGAGCTGGACCAACAGTTTCAAAAGAGCTCTAAAGCATCAACGATCCGCCGGCATGTTTTAGTGGGTTTGGTGCTTTTCTCTGTACACAGACACATTTTTTTCACCAAACACACCAATTGTAGCCCTGGTAGCATTTTGGGAAGACACTTTGGGATCTTCTCCCAATAACTAGCTTTGGCAAACAAATAAACAAGCTGTCACTGATGAGTTTATCCCTCCCAGAGGAAGATAAGGGCACATGGAAAACACCTTGTGAGTCACTTAGTTACGGAAAGCTCTGGAGCCCTGACCTATGCAGACTGTCAAACTGCCTCTGGGCCTCAGGAGGCAATCTGAGAAACAAAAGTGGAAAAAAAAAATCGAGGAGTGAACATTTGTCATGTTGTATGAGAAACCAAATCCACACAGGTACATGAAGTTGTTTTTTTATTTCTTTTTTTGTGTGGACTTCCAGAAATTACAAATTATTTGTCCAAACTTCCTGGACCTCGCCACACTGGGCAAAATTGCTTCTTGCTCCATTGTATCTAGTTTTAGAGGCCTACACTGTAACCTTGAAGACCACAACCCTCAATCCTGCAATGTGTGTGTGTGTGTGTGTGTGTGTGTGTGTGTGTGTTGGCAGGAAACAAGGTAGTTGGAACAGGTAATTGACCTTACACACGGTCACACCCATGCTCTGGGTAATAACAAAAGGAGTGGGGATACATGTAGCAGATTGGATTCATCAGGCTACTGTCTCACAGCATTTTTCTGCTGTGGACTTCTCATTTTGCCTGACCCATCAGTGTACCGATGCCCTTCCCCTTGTTAGGTTTGGAGAAAGCAATATAAAAAAAGAGAGTTTCGTTCTCCTTAGAGATTAATAGTACAGACCTTGTTGTGTATCCTGGGGTCTTTGGATAAAATTAATCCTTACTACACTGCTGTTTGGACAATGGATAATTAATGCACGACTTATGGAGTTTCTACTTCATCAATCTTGTACTGTCTTACAATGTATTAGCAACAAACAAAGCCTTATGACTAGCACTATAGCAGAACCATTCATCATTTTGGATCCCTTTTTAAATGCTACATTCATTCATTCATCTTCAGTAAGCATGTTATTCTGGATAGTGTTGTGGAGGATTCATTGTTTGTCCTAGGAACACTGGGTGCAAGGACAAAATACACCCTGGATGAGATGCCATTCCACATACACACACATTCACACCTAGGGGCAATTTAGCATTGCCAGTTCACCCACTGGCTGGTTTTGGGCAGCTGGGAGGAAACTGGTAAACCTGGTGGAAAAGCACATTTGGTTTCCACACATACAATAGCCCAAGCTCATGATTAAATTGGAGACCCTGGATCTGGGAACTACTGTACTCTTCAGCCTACCTTAAAAGCTCCATTAACATTAAATCATACCACTCAATTTAAAATTATATCACTCTACTATTGCTGAAATAGTGTCTTCCATTTAAACTCCAATGATACTAAGATCCTACAGCCTCAAGGCACTATGGTTGACTCCACAATGCTTTGTTGAGTACTATAAGGGGTGCTGGTCTGCAAGATGTAGGCTTTGGTGGAGTGGCTTTGGAGGTAGGGCACTTCAACAATAGGATGGTGTTGTGTGGATGTGTGGATTACTGCAGCCCTAAAGTGAGTGCCACAGATTGAAGGGATTAGGGGATTGGCATCAAGCAGCGGAGATTAAGGGCAGATGGTGGTGATTTGGCTGTGATTATCCTGCTGCTCTGTCATTGATCTCCTGTCATCCTGGTTCATTTTCCTGGGATGGCCAGCTCATCTACGACACTAAATCAAGCCTCGTTCCAATAATGTACACCAACAAATCATTCTCACACCCCACACTCTATCTCCCAACATATTATGCCCCCCCCCCTCCAAACACACACACACACACATTTCTTTATAGATTATCCAACTCCAGTGGAGTTAAACTATCATTTTTAATGGAGGTCAAGCATCCACATGCTTCTGAAAGGAAGTCAAGTATTCACAGGTTCTCTTCAATTCAAGAGGGACTCAGGGGAATGCACTTGTTCTTTGAGCTTGTGATTTTTCTAAAATGTTCCACTGGGGATTATGTCGCATACCACTCAATCATTTTTTTAGAAATGGCCAAGCTTTCTACTTTATTGTCCTTAAATCCCTGATTGTGGCTTTAAAGAGTAGAGGACATTAGCTTTCACTTATCTACATCCACTTGCTTGTGATGTTGCACCCTGAAATCAGGTCATGGAGGGATCTCCTGTTAAAACATCCCAGTCTTGGGTTTTTATAATCTGAGTGCTACATTTAAAATCTGAGGTTAACTCATAAGGTAGAGGACACACGCACACACACACACACACACACACACACACTCACACACACATTTTAATCTGCTGGACAGGGTAGAACTCAAGCCCGCACAACAGATGGCTAATGGCCATGTGCTGGTTGGTGTGTACAGCCAACAGGGCCTTAAATGAAGCTCTACACAAATCTTCATCACTGGAGAACACAAGTGGGCTGCAATAATCAAATGGCTCACATCACAGTTTCTCTGATGCTCACAATCAAATGAACCTTCGTTTTGTTTGTGACAATAAGAAAAAAAAAATACTAACCCTTAGAGAAGACGATGGGACAGACTGGGCTGTTTGATAAATCTGACAAGAGGACAAGAAAATTGATTCCCCCCTCTATTTTTTGACAAATAATAACACTCAGTGAAGGAACTGTATGAACATTTAGTGATGACCTAGAAACAGACCAGATTGGGCAACGTGCCACGACTTTGATTGATGGCTATGCTATCACCATGACACGATGACAGGCATCTGCATATAACGGGTAAACATATCTGAGTGTGAGTGAGTGTGTATGTGTGCACACACAAGCGATTGCCAGTTTGTGATTAACCGAGGTCAGAACAGCAGACTGACAGGGATGAGGGTTTGGTGGAGGATGGTAATAAATCCTGGATGATCTGACACCTGTGTAACAGCAGAGCGGAGACGATGATGCGTATCCAGTCAGTAAAGCTACAGCGCTGCCTACTAGCATTGCTCTGACTGACTGGAACAAATCTATGCTTGTCGATCTTAAGATGATCAATATAGATACCTTTATTGTGCTGGACATGCACTCCTGCGGTGCCAGATCCTGACACAGTTATCCTTCTGTGGCCCTAAAGACTGTCTTGGGAGATGTAATGCTTATACCCAATGTCATTTCAACACATTTAGTCCTGGTTGACTTTAAGTGAACAGAAGAAGACTAATGAGTTATAATCCTGCTATCCGATGTCACCCAGAAGAGGATGGGTTCCATTTAGAGTCTGGTTCCTCGCAAGAGTTGATCTGCATCCGTATTTCCGTAAAGCTGTTTTTGTTAAAAGTGCTATACAAATCAAAATGAATGGACTCTTCTGTGCACCAACACCAACATGTGCACCAACAGCAACATCTTGATCATACCTCTTTTCTTTCATGTTATATCCCGAGCGCTAACAACAGTGCTGAGAACAAGTAATCTATGGGTTTATTGAGTTGTTCTGTTCAATGACCTGCTATCCCCCTCCCAGTCACAGTCTAGTAAGCATAAGAATTCCCATTAGCATCATGGGGTGCCACATGAGCACAATCAATATAGATGCCTTGAACCAGCTAACGAGTTTCTGTTCTGAACACTTAGCATTGGTCTAAATTTTCAGGACCAAGCTTTCTGTATGGCAACGTTTGAAGGGAAGATTGTATTACTGCATACCCTCTGGCAATGCTAGTAGAAATAAACATACACAGAAATTCAACTATAATATCCATTTGTGAAAATAGTCACGCTTGACTTTAATGACAAAGAAAACAAAGTTGTACATTTACACAATTTTCCACTTACTTCACTAAAACAATATCCTGTTAGCACTAGAGCTACAAAACTATTGTATCTAACTTGTATCTAAGTAATGAAAAAGCTTTGTTGGGTCTATCTCACCACAATATATTTTTTCCCCCTAAATTATATGATCACACAGACAGAAAAAAAAAAAAAAAGATCTGTCTCTGCATGCAAATGTGTTGGTGTGGCTTAGGACATGGTCTGACTATAATCTGTAAACAGGAACAAAACATCACATAGCTGAGCAGTGTAATGCTATGAGAAAGCCAACAGCGTTAAAGCACCCCCTAAGCCCCACCTACTAAATTTCGAGAGGAAAATTGGCAGAAAGCTTTAATTCATCTTGAGTAACCACTTTATCCTGGTCAGGGGAACTGATTCTGGAGCTAATCCTATGAACATTGGGTGCAAGGCAGAAATAAAATGGACAACAGTCCATTTCAGGGCACCATGCATACATTATACACCAGGGTCAAATGCATGAACTGACAGTTTTATTGTAAAGATACAAACACTGGACTAGCTTGTCACATTTAGGTTTTTATACTGTCACGTTTTCATGGTTAGTTTATAATCATATGTTAGCGATTATTTTCACCTGATCAGGTTCCTTACTCCAGTGGTTCTCTTCGCTGTTGTATGGGAAGCAGAACAACTCCAAAGCATGACAAACGTGCACAATACTGCGTACAACCACGCAGCGGGAATCAATTTGCATGCACAACACACTGGGCAGTGCGGCACGGATCAGGTTTGACATTTTCAGGTCAAACTGGACGCAAGTTTTGTGAGACGCTTTTTGTGAATGAGGAGACAATGGTGTAAGAAATAAGCAGTCCTTTTCTACTTTTAGAAAGAGTATATACAGCCTCATATTAGTGATATTAGAGAGGCTCCAGATGTCATCTACAGGCATGAGAAAGTAACTACTGGACATTTTACAGCGGATAATGGAAAATTGCGAATAAAACAACTGGTGAACAAGAAGCCTACTTTAGCTTGTGAAATCATTATTAAGAGATGGAGGTCTCCCTCAAGACAATGACTGTACTCCAATTCATTAAAGTTTCTGCCTTGAAAAGCTGTTTCTGTGGCTGAAAGGTTGTTATACTGTGAAAAATTCAACCATAACAACCCTATGTCACAGTCGTATTTCACGTACAATATAAACTGTACTTATTAGTTTAGTAAATATCATAAACCCTGCTGATATATATATTTTTTTTCTCATTTTAGGAATTAAAATGAAAAAAAGTTACAAGAACAGAGCTGTGTTCAGAAATGGGTTTGTTGTGATTCATAGACAGATTAAAAGCGGTAATAAAGCATGAAGCTTGTTGTTATGACATGCTGCTAAATGTAACTCTACTCTGTACTCTCTCTCTGTCTCTCTCAGACTGTAGATATAACTGTGGGGGAGAGGCATCAAATAATTGAAATGTCAACTCGAACTGGAGGACACAATACAGTGTGATACAATAACAAAACAGCTTCATTTGTATTTTCATACACTTGTAATATAATAAAAGTTCTACATATACCTCTATATCCCATTTTTCTCTGAAACCATTTTTTGATAGGAAACTAGTTGAGGTGCTGATGACATGAAATAAAAATATTAAATGGCAATGACACGATGTAATAGTGGTATATATATATGCATGTGTGTGTATATATATATATATATATATATATATATATATATATATATGTATATATATATATATATATATGTATATATATATATATATATATATATATATATATATATATATATATATATATATATATATATATAATTTTTTTTTTTTTTTTTTTCTCCCTGGGATAGGCTCCAGGTTCCCCGTGACCCTGAAAAGGAGTAAGCAGTTGAAGATGGATGGACGGATGGATGGATGGATGGTTTGTGAAGGTTAACATGTTAATTTAACAGCTCAGTATTGAGTTTACAATTGCCATTTCAAATCTTTTTTCAATTTTATAACTTTCTGGACTCGACTAGGACTCGACCATTAAGGACTCAGACTTGAGTCCAACTCGGCCCCTTTTGGACTCGGACTCGATTGGTTAAGGATTTGGTCTCGATTCGAACTCGACAAAGGTAGTCTCAGCCCCACACATTAGTCATTTCCTCAGCAGACCCTTTTTCTCTCTCTCTGGATGAAAAAATAGCTTGTGTCATCTGTTTTTACAAGTTGTTACTATAGAAACAATGACATATTCGCATGAGCACATTTAATCATTGATTCTCTGAGACTGTTTGCATATATGAAACAGAATCTGCTGGCTTCATTTGTATTTTCATACTCTTGTGATATAATACTGTATATCTTTTTTTTCTCTGAAACCATTTTTTTTTATAGGAAACTAGTTGAGGTGCTGATGACATGAAATAAAAATATTAAATGGCAATGACAAGATGTAATAGTGGTATTTTTATTACATTTATGTTAACATTGGTTTGTGAAGGTCAAAATATTTATTTCACAGCTCAGTGTTGAGTTTGCAATTGCAATTTCAAATATTTTTTCTATTTTATTACTTTCTGGACTCGACTCGGACTCGGCCATTAAGGACTCAGACTTGAGTCCAACTCAGCCACTTTTGGACTCGGACTCGGCTGGTTAAGGACTTGGTCTCGATTTGAACTCAAGAAAGGTGGACTCGGACCCAATACTACCTATGCCACATTTCATACTAATGTGGCCAGACATTAAGGCTTAGTAATTACTGTTAATATTGTGAAGGCCATTGATAAAAAGGATTTTACATCAGAAGTAGAATAAAAAAACGGGAAAGCCACAGAAACAAAAACACTTTCACAGTTTTCACACTTTCACATCCCAAAGACATATTCAGTGCCTCCTGTGTCACTGCTATAAGACTGCCTTGGCAGACAAGCCCAGAGATATGGTTGCTTCGACCTTGATCCTTGACCCCTGAACGGGGGCTCTGCGTTTGACACATGCTGCAGCTTATATCATCACGCCAGGCTCTTTTATTTCTCCAACATATCAGTGAATGGGACAGGGGAACACAAGGGGCCTTGTCAGAAGAGGCCTCTTGAAGAACAGAGACATGCACTGGTCCCCGGTGTTGGCATCTCCACACTGGCACGCACACCATCTGACAGGGCTCTGACCCTTAAGGGGACACAGCTAGGAACAGCTAGGAGTCTCTGGCGGGGGTAGAAATCATTCTGTCCCACAGAAACACCGACCATTTCTGACTTTTCTACATACTATTTCTGTATATGGAAGTGTTAGTGTGTATGGCTGTGAAGTCCTGGTTGGTATTCACTCCCCAAAGTGGCGCTTACCAGTCTGAAATGAAAAATACATTTCGTATTGATTTCCCCCCCCCCGTCCACCACCCCAGATTCTCTTTCAGCATTATTTTCTGGGCAGTAATCTGTCTAGTTCAGTAATCTGTCATCATATACTGTATAACACCCCCTGTGCTGCCTATCCCAAAGTTCTGGTTGCCTAGAAACCTAACTGACTACATTTTTTTAAAAAAATGGTAGCCCACAGTATGTAATAAAGTATGCCGATCTAGTAGCTAATTAGCTAATTAAGTGCATTAATACAGACCAGTGGGAGGACAACTCAGCCATAGTCATTATCTTTTCTGAGAAAGTGTCTGCGCTAACACAACATGATTGAACCTTTGACAAAAAGTTAAGTCATTACCCAACCTCTGGCTACAAGCTGTAATGTTTTCTCTTCACATCATCTGGCTAGCATCGTTATTTTCTCTCTATACAGAATTTAATCACAAAGTGACTGCATATTGTGCTAGCAAGAGAGTCACTGTATATTACTTCACAGTGGACATTGCTTCCCAGTACCTGATTCTGAAAAAATGTTTATATCATTTGTGTAACATAATTCAAACCTAATAAAAGCTGATGTGTGTAGTACAGCATGCAAATTAACCTTCTAAGTCAAATGATTAAAAGTATTAATCTCATATTTAATGTTTGCTTGTTAGATGTGTGTGTAGCTAAGCATTGAGTATGTGTGTGTCAAAATGGTGCCTTGATAAACATAAAATCTAATATCAAAGTTGACGTCCAACCATTATTCCATGCTGGTTTGTGGCTCAAAAAGATAAATCATATCACAACTGCGGGGGATTTCGTCTAATCTGGCAACACATTGAACACTTTGAATAAGCTTCGAGCGCTGTTTGAATGCATGAGCAGAGAAACCACTACATTTCATTCTCAACACAACTGAACTGTTTTATAAAGCGTCATCTTTCCATCTTTGCTGCATTTAAGCTTAATTAAAATGTTAAAAATATTGACGATACTGTTTTTTTTCTTTCTCAGCGTCATTCTTTGTGACTAATACTGACCTTTATTACTGAGAGATGGATTTTTCGTTTCTCCTCAATGACAGTCTCTTGTAAAACATTAAAAGTTGTGTAGATATTAAAGACCAATCTGTTCCAGAACACACACACTATAGCACGCTAATGTTCAAGGCCATAATCATACATTTGCCATCAAAGTCACACTAGTCTGGCTCATTTAAAAGCCACTCTTTGTGACGATGCTGAGCAGTTGCTATCAAAGCTCCAGTGTTCTTCAGAAAGGCTCTTATTTTTAAGAACAACAAGCTCTGTGTAGTCCAACAGTCCACCAAAGGCAATTCGCAAATCTTTGCTGGCTGCCATCTCGAACAGTAACACATGACAGAGAAGACTAGCTGCTAAGCTTGAGGGCAATGCACCTCGGTCACAAGCCCATTTTCTAGCTGAATCACTTAATTCAACTCGCTCAGTTCTCTGGAAAAAAAGGGCAAGGCTTTATCTATTATTATCACTTAACGTCTGCCACTGAGATTGGCTTATTGACCTGTATGTTTTTGACAATTGGGTGGCTGGGAGTCAAAACGTGCAAGACAGACCTCATTTTCTAATGCGCCATCGATTCCAGAGATCAGGACACTTTGGTGAATTTCCCGCTCTAAGACATGATGTCAACTAACTAACTGGTGACCAAACTGATCTCTGGAATATAATTGCTAACCCCTGCTTTCACATCTCTTTGGGTGGTCTAATTTCTATCCCTTCCTTGCATTTCCAAAGACATCTTCAACAGTGAAACCATTATCTCATGCATTTTGCAGAGATTAAATATGCAGGAAAATCACCAGGGCAACAGAGTCCACACCAGCTCAACTTTCTCAAGACGAGGCCAGTCGTTTATTGTATTGTCCAAGTTTTTCAAGAACTTGAACGCATAGCTTGACTGATTTACAGCGATATCTTGGCTTCTATCAATAAAAAACCAGGGCTCAACAATTAGGTTTGGCAATGGAGCCGATATTTATGGTTGTTTACAGGTATTGATGGGTCAAAATGATTTTAGGGTATGGCAGTACTGCTCAAACAACCTATGATTTTACAGGATTTAAACCCTACCTGGTATTTCTAATCAAGGTCATTTTGACCAGCCTCCTCATTCCCAAAACCATTGTTAAAACAATATCAAAAGCCAATTAACACGTTGGATTTTAACCATAACATCAAGCATTCACATGTGTTATGAAATATGCAGCATTTGAAGAAGAGCAACTAAACCAGTTCCTCCATTTTGGCAATTGATGCTGTGTCAGCATGTGTTAGTACAGAAACGAGGACCCAATGCTGCAAATGAGACATTTATAATCAAAATAAGAAGTTTACAGAATCAATTAAGAGGTTTCTAATACTGGGATTTTGGGGATAGAAGCATAAGCTGGACCTAACTTCCTATATTTTGGATGTGGTACTGTACGAAGAATGGTCACAACTCATCCAAAGCTACTTTGCTCCAGGATGCAAACAGCCTGATATGATATACAGTAGGCCCTACTTTATGTTATATCCACAGATGATATTTGAATACTCAGTAATGTTGATGAATAGCTTAAGAAGTTTCCCATTTCATTTATAAGCCAAATAATCTTGTTAAGCAGGCCAGAACTGGCCCTGAGCTACTGTCTGCCAAGCCCTGATATAAGCAATGCGAACAGAAGTACAAATAGGTTTAATACCTGTAATGTATAGTCTATATCCATCAAGAGATCTCTGTAAATTCATTCTCTATAAAAGGCTCTAGGCAACATTTTGTCTCTCTTCTCATCTAATGCTGAACCGAACAGACATTTGCTTATAGCCCCTGGAGATCAAGAAGACCATTAGCTAGCTATTCCCTTTTTGTGACAGACGCATGCACAAAAACCTCCATGTCAAGCAGTCATGAACTTTGAAAAAGAAAAGAGAAAGGTAGGGAGGTGATGTGAATGATTTGAGAGCCTTCCAGGGTTAGAGAATAGTTCATGTTTTTTCTTTTGGTTTCCTATTCCACGTGCTGCCACGGTCACTCCATGTGACTTAATCAGTATGACATTGTCTCAAAGCCCTAGGAAATATTCTTTCTCTCTCTCCGTGGCACTCCCTCGGTCCATAAGGTTATACTGGCTGTGACAAACTCACTGTGGCACCTTTCACAGAGTCTCAATGCACATTTGCTCGGGCACACACACACACACACACACACACACACATATATATATATATATATATATATATATATATATTTATATATATATATATATATATATATATATATATATATATATATATATTTCTCCTCCTTTCATTTCCTATATCCCACGTCCTTCATTTATTTTAATGTAACGTAATACTTATGCAGTATGTATATCATGCTTCTGAAATGCTGAAATATTAAAGGACGTTAATCCAAACGTCTTGCTATAATTGGTGTATGTTGAAGAGCCCACTCTGTACCCCTACCATATTTCTCACTCCTTTTAACCTATGACCCTCATATCATTTTATTCACTTATTAATTCACAGTCAACAAATATGGCCATGCATACTAACCATCAATCTTCATGTACTCACATAGATGAAAAGTCTTCCAGTGGTAAACCCGTGGTTCTCACTCCCAGCCCTGGTGAGCCCTGACTACTGATTAAGGCCTTGATGATTACCTAATGAGCTGTGTTAGATAGGTCAGAGTAGGGTAAGCAGAAAACCTTTCAAAGCAAATGAGCTACCAGGAACTTGGTTTGAAAACCACTGAGTCAGTACACGTGTCCTCCTGAGCTTCTTAATGAAAACATCTTCACTTGCAGGTCATGCAACTGCATCGTAACAAGTAGACGGTTATTAGAAACTTGATGTGTATGATAATTCCAGTAGCTTTTCCACATCTGTGACTGATTCTTCCTGTCCTGTATTTGCAGCGAAGCAGTTTGACCCCCCTTTGATTTGACAAGTCTGGCCATTGCATCTTCATTCCATGTGGCCCACAGCTCCACTTCCACTTAATTAGACATAACTATCTTCACACCTGTCAGTAGACACACCTTCCAGGAGGCAGAAGAGAACATTCTAAGCCTCTCTTCTAGTCTCTTGACCTATTCTGATTTGCAAGGGTTGAAGTTTTGAGGAGGGCATCACGTTGATCGTGGGTGACAGCCCATCCTAAGCAGAGATCTCTCCCCCGTCTTGCTCTCCTCCAGCTTCTTCCACATGTCTAGGCATTTTATTGACATATGCTCATAGGCTTTCTTCAGCCGCAGACACATTAGTGGAGCCTCTCTCAGAGTGATGGATGTTTATAGTTTGGAGGGGGAGATTTGGCATTCAGGAAGCAGTCGCATTAACAGTCAGATTTTTTGCACCTTATATAATAATAACACACTCCCTGCCTTTTTTTCAAAATGGGTAATTTGCCTTTGTAATAGGCCACTGATCATAATTTCATCCAGCTCAAACTCCCAAACTCTCCTGTTCCTGCTAATTTTCCCCTGATTTTCATCAGGCCGTTTATTCACAGCAGCATATCGCTCTAATTTATTAGGGAGTGTCATGCTGCTTCTTAGGCACAGATAAATAATGTACATACACACGCTACATGGATAGCTGTCCTATATAATTTGGGAGGGGAAGAGCAGTGATAAGGAATGATGGAGGCCCCTGTGCCCCATGCTCAGGGACAGCGTGTGATGGCGCTGACGTTCTGTGCTCGACTCACCTCCAGGGGATAAAATCCACTCAGGTTGAAATCTGGTTCAAGTCTCCACTGGGCCTACCACTGCTTCAGTGCCATCATTAATTCAGACCTATCGTATTTCACTTTTTCCCTTATATTTTTTTTTAGTTTCCCTCGCCATCTTCTCAGAGCTTCATATCTTCACATCGCTCTGTGCTCTGTCTTGCCTGTGGGTGGAAACCTCAGACACACTGCTGCTGCTACTGCTGCATGCGACCATTTCTAAGACCTACGGACACCAAGCTATTCTGGACGAGAACTAGAGGACATACATCTGCACCGACAGGAACATCAAAAATAAGTGAAAGAGCTTAAAAACCTAGGCATCAGGCGAGCTTTGGATTAATCAAACGTGTCTCCTTATAACAGCATTACCCAATGCTTATTACCTTTATGGTGAAAAAATTGCCACTCGGCTTGACCGTGTCCCTGTTCAGTATCCCCTGTCATTATGGTGGACAAGCCTCAGGGTGCATCACTTGAGCCACTCCACACTTACCCCTTTAATTGGACCTCATCCTTTTGGTCCAGGTTTCCATTTTTGCCTGTGCAGAGGCAGACCAAGGCTCATAAAGTGATAGAAAGTACTATGAAGGAGATGTCATTTCCAGGTAGGATGTCTTAAAAAGGCTGGATATATAAAAAAAAGGGGTCACTACAATGCCTGCCTCTCATCTCTCTCGGTGAATGTGTCTTCAGGCTTTGTTACTGGTTCATAAGATGAAAGCTTGGTTGTTTTCCAGCCTTCAAACAGAAGAGGCATAGGGGCCCTGAAAGTCACTTTTGTGGCAGATACTTTAATCCCAGGCTGTAGCATTAGGACTGCATAGACAAGCAAAATACAAAGAAGAGGAGAGGTGCAAGGCCAGATTCTTTGTAAGGCGATGGCATGGAAGCAGGACATGAAACAACCTGAGCCTCATTAGCTGTTGCCCTTATGTTTTCACTGCCAAACGAAGCATGTTTTCTTTTAGTGCTCCTGAACCCAAAAACCCAAGAAAGGCCACTGCATTGAAAGAGAATGAGAAGGTGAATTGTTGTGTCAATAGCATGGAACAGAGAGGCATAACAGGAATAAACGCATGGCAAGAGAAGTGAGCATTGGCAGTGGTAGCTCAGTGGTTCAGAAAGTGGACTCCTGATCAGAAGGTTGTAAGTTCTGCTGGGACCCTGAGCAAGGCCTCCTTCAACTGCTCAGTTTTATAAAATGAGATAACTGTAAGTCGCTCTGGATACGGTCGTCTGCCATAAATGTTTAAAAAAAAAAAAGCAAGAATCAGCCTTGGTACATGGAGGATGTCCATCTGTAGAGAGGCTTTAACAGAAAACATGATTGCCCTGATCCACTTCAAGTTACTAACATCGTTCTGGATAAAGTGCCTTTTTTTGCATGTCTAAATAATTCACAACGTTGACATCCATAGACTTTGTAACATCATTGTGGGTTAAAGGCCCTCGGTTTGAGGGGTGCTGACACCTCGGAAGCTCTTGTGTCACATGAAATTGTGATTTAAATCAAGTGGGCGTCCTGCATTTTTAAACAGCAGCTGTGTTCACGTTAGCTATGCTTGCAGAGCAGTGCAGCGCCATGCCAGCCCTCACTGTCAGCAGCATCAGCATCAGCAGGCCATGCAAGTCTGAGCGCTTCAGCATGCTACAGCAGGCACAAAATATCAACACGAATTACTGTATCCCCCCAATCCCTGCCACAAAGCGTAGCTTGCAGAAGTCATAACATAAAAGACAGCCGGCACGCCATGAAAAAGGCATTTTAAGCCACGGGCTAAAGCTGTTACGTGTCAGATATGGAAACAATATGTGGTAATAAAATTAGCATACAAAGAATGAGTGGCGTAATCTCATTCCCATTTGCAGGCGCACACATACTTTCAGACATGCAGACATCAATGGTAAGGATTACCTTGGCGGTTTTCAGATAACCTTAATTTGTCTCAGCAATCCCTTTGCCATTTCGCCTCTTGCCGAGCTTTGTGCTAAGATAGCTCTGTTTACCTTTTTATGCGGGTTGATGTACCTAACCAGACCACAATTAGGTAACATAGCCTTCGGAAAGGGGAAAAAAAATCCCTCCAAGGGTTTGCTGAAAACTGTAGCTGTTAGCTTGCTTAAGTACCTCAAACAGATTTTTTTTTCTCTTACATCCTTTTCCTATAAATTCCCAGATACTCTTTATTTTCTTCAAAGGATTTCGGTTTTCTGTCTGACTCAGCTTTTTCACATCATTGTTCTCCCAATGCTCCCAAAAGAACTCAAAGCTTACCGACTTGTGTTTTCTGCTAACCATATTTACAGATCATGCACTGTTCTGAATGGGGTTTACCACAAGGTCACTCTATAAAAAGTTCAGTGTTTCAGTGTATTATGAACCAGGATGTGTTACTTAAAATAATAAGTTATTGTTATAGTGTCACAGTTTCATGGTTAGTCACAGCATATGACCAGAAGATTACCTCATCCCTGGCTTTAAAAATACCAATTAAAATGCATTTCCATCTGAGAAAATAAATAAATAAATAAATAAACCTGTTCAGTCTATTTACTGCTCAGCTGTTCAGTCCCATTAAACATATCCTACTGTAAAAAAAATAAAAAATAAAAAAGGTTTTACCCCCAGACAAAAACAAGGATGAGTCAGGAGAGGATGATGGTGAAATGTGTAGCAGTTATAAACAGCAGTCTGCTTCCAACGAAAAAAAGAAAAGCAATCTAACCCTTATAAAACATATAGTATGTTTCTAACTATAATAGCCAAAATGGGTATCCTGTAACATTGCTACCTCTGCTGCCACTTTTAGCATGTTCCTATCATTACCATACTGTAAATGACGGCCATCAAATGCACAGAATAACATGGTATTGTTGAAAAAAGTCAATCAAACAGACACAGAACTGTGCAAAAGTCTTAGGCACATGCAAAGAAATGCTGTAGAGCAAAGATCCCCTTCAAAAAAAAAAAAAAAAAAAAAAATATATATATATATATATATATATATATATACACCATTGAAAAAAAATACTATACAGAGCAGTAAACAGTAATAAAGGAAACAAAGGCAATATTTGGTGTGATGAGTATTTGTTTTTAAAAAAAAATAAAGTAGTTTCAGGTAGAATTAGGGCAGTTATACACTTTAAAAACCGGATAAGTTCATTTACCTCAAAAAATTTGAGGAAACTAATTACCTCAAAACATTTAAGTTGATAAATCAATTTCTTTAAGCCAAATACACTTAAATTACAAAGTTTGAATTACATTTTTGTTATGTTTAAGTGTATTTGGCTTAAAAAAAATTGATTTATCAGCTTAAAAATTTTGAGGTAATTAGTTTCCTCATATTTTTTTCGAGTTAAATGAACTTATCCGGTTTTACAGTGCATAAGGAAATGAGCTGTAAGTGTTATTGAGCATCTTGTAGAACCAGCCACGGTTCTTCTGGAGACTTTGACTGTCGCACTCGCTCCTTATTTCTGCAGCAAAACCCAGCATTCTTCGTTGTGTTTTTTGTCTGAAAAGTGTCTCTTACCGCTTAATATGCTGCTTACTTTACTGACATACAAACATTTTGTGCTGGAAAACTAATGTTTGGGAATCTAAAATGTTTTTGTACTGACTCGATAATGTAGAAGTCATCAAATAAAAATCTATAACAAAGTGTGTACTAAAAAAATAGGATGCCTAAGACTTTTGCACAGTACTGTATATATTTTTGGTGTACTGTATATACACTGCTATTTGTACACTGGATTTCTTCACAGATGCGTTCTCTCATTCAGCTTATACTGCAACAACAACTTGACCAAAGTTTTGATGGAAAAGTCGTTCTCAATATTCAGAATGTTTCTAACAGTTGTTTCTAAGAATAGAACAATTAAGGGATTTGATCTATTTGTTTCCTTTTGTTGTTGTTTTTTTGTTATATTGTATATTGTATACATTATATTGTATACCTTTATACTGTGCAATGATACAATAAGATTGCTAGACTACTGTAGGTTATCATACTGTAAAAAATTCAACCTCAGCGCTCCATTCGCAAAGTGGAGGCACCATCATCAGTTCAGGACTTGCCATAGCAGAAGCCACGGCTCCCGTCAGATTCCACATCTCCTTCTCCATGGAAATAAAAGTGCTTTCTTCCTGCACTCACAGCCTATCATCGTCTCCCTTTCTGCCATGGGCTCATATCTTTTATATGGCTACAGTCCACTCTAGTGCCATTACACAGCCCTTCATGGTAACATTATCACTTAAGATAAGGCTCTAATAAACTGCACTCCTTTTTAGGATGGGGCACTCTGCTCTTAATCCAATCTTGAAGCCAGGCTTTATGATCAGTGTTTTACGAGACCCCTCCTGAGCCACTTACCCCTCCCATTCTATATCCAGTAATGCGCATGCAGGGCTATAGAAGCAGATTTAACCCTTTCGCGAAGAATCTGATTCAATTTGGCTTAAGCAGAGGCTCCTGCCTCTCCAGGAGCGCACGTTCGGGCCGCTGGGAATTGGGACGAGGCCAAAGTCCAGAAGCGACGTGCCAGCGACTCCTGCGCGATGTGCTGATTTGCTCTAATGTCCCCTGAGGACTGAGCAATGACCGGTGTCTATTCGCCTGGGACGGTAGCCAGATCGAAAGCCCCTGCCAGAACGCTTGAAAGGAAAGCAAATCATTTAACTGCTCCCCTCATAGCACATTAGCATTTTTTCGATGCCACACTGGCATGAAGTCCCACCACAGTATTAAATTACACTTGAAGCCAAGCTCCGGGAATGCGAGAAAGAAAATGTATTTATAAAGGCAAGCTTACACAGAGAGACAGGTTGACAGAATACAGAATATTGGATATTACAGAAATTGAATGACAGTGTTCGGATTGCAGGAGGCCATTTTTGGCGTATCGCGTGATGTTTGGCATTTCCTGGTGCAGAAAATACTCCAACTGGCACAGAGAAATGGTAGCCAACACTGTGAGTGCAGCTGCAGCAGATCAGGACCGTAAAATCACACAGAGAGGGAAGCGTAGGTGTGCTAGAACTGGAGCCCTTCATCTCCCACCATGCATCCTGCTATTAACGCTCATGAAAATAGACGCTATTGTTTCCGTGGTCAAGCAAACATGTCCACTTTTTAGCACTATATTTTACATTATTTATTTATTTCACCTCAGAGTGCACAACATAATTTGTAATAAAAAAAAAAAAACAATTGCAACAGCTTTTGTGTCACATGCTTACCACATGGCTATGGCTAATCCTTCGCTTAATGACACATGACCTGGTATTTATGTCTGAAGAATGGATCATGTTGAGCAATCACAAAAAAAAGTTGCACTAAGGTACATTTTAGTGCTGCACAGTTTATTGAAAACATAACAATTTCTGTATTGTGAATATTTCATATAGATTCTTGTATAACCTTAGTAGCTGAATGCATAAAAATAGCTTTAAATATTTCATTAAAATTTGACTTTTCAAAAATCTATTTCAATTACACTCTCGAAAATAAAGGTTCCAATTAGAACCAAAAAGAGATTTTCAGCCTGATGCCATAGGAGAACCCTTTTAAGTTGCACAAAGAAAATGCTACTCTCAAGTTCTTAAGAGAACCATCTACTTACTGTAATGAACCAGAAACGGTTCTTCACAGCAGTGCCACAAGGAAGCATGTTATCATAAGTTGTCTAAAAACCCTAACTTAGGTACCTAAAGTTCTTAAGCATGAAGCCAGAAGAACCATTTCCAGTCCCACAAAGAACCTTATAGGGTTCACTTTAACCTGTTCAGTGATTATACCTTGAAGAACCAATACACTGCTCTGAGGAACCTATAATGAAACACCAATAACTTCTTTGATCTCCAAAGAACCATAGAGCTCAATCAGGAACCCTATGCAATGAAAAATGGTTCTTGACAAGAAGAAAGTTCTTTGCAGAACCTATGGTGCTATAAAGAACCACTGAAGAACCAATGAAGAACCTTTATTTGTAAGAGTGCAGGAGTGTAACCAAATACGAATATGTTATTTGGGATAAACAGATAATGCGTTCTATACAGATACAAATACAGATACGAATAGAAGGCTTACTTTTCAGCAAGCAGTCGGATTTGAAGATCGTGAGGCAAAGAAGGACTCAGTTCATTAACATGAACATGCAGCAATGTATTTAAAGCATTCATTCATTCATCCTTAGTAATTCCCTGATCAGTTATAATGATAAATGTAAGAACTATCTGAGCTGGATTAAAATAAATAAATGAATACAATGCGGGATGTAGCTGAGGTAGTATAAACACACCATGCTGACAGTGCTGCCATTTCTACCTCTGAGTCATCTTCCAATGTTTTCCAGTGTTTTAGTCAATGTCACTTCAGGTTTAAATCCAGATACATATATAGATACTGATATTTATAGCACTGAACAGATACTGATAGTGGAATTGCATTACAGCTCCACAACTGGATATGAAACCGAGCAAGATGTTTCCATTAATAAACTCTACCTCAGTTTCTCCATCTACAAGCAAAGAGGTTCATTTAGAGCAGCTGCGCTGGTAGGCTGTTGTTATATAAATGTGTGTGTGTTTGTGTGTGTGTGTGTGTGTATATGAGTGTGATAATCCAGGATAATCCAGGTGCTCCTCAATGAGCCGCCAGGGACCGTCAGGGAAGCAAGACCGTTTTTCCACATACTGTGCTTCATCTGACATGAGCCTCACTGCTTGGTGTCAAACGCTCCTCCACTTCTTTAAACAGATGCCTGAATGAAACTGCCGAAAGTTGGCACTTAGCCAGAATAGAGAGGAAGAGAGAGGGTACTTGTATCTGACTCTATCTGCAGAGTAATCCCACCTCCCCTCAGCTAATTAACTGAACTAGTATAGCAGAGAACCAGGGCTTCATTTGGGTTCTGATTATTGAACATATAGGCTAATGTTACATCCATAGCTCGCTTGCTAACCAACGCACCAAAGGGTGGGAATGACAGCAAGTTAGCTTAGCATTCAGAGTAAATGTGAGGTTGCAGAGCTACTGTAGGATCCTGTGGGTATATGTTAGCTAGAACTCAGAGCTCCTGATGAAGTTAGAGGCAATTTAACATCCAATGCTGACAGGAAATTCATATGTTAGTGCTCTTTTGCTCTAATTATCCTGTGTATTAGAGCTAAATTAGCATGACCAAGATTTTTTTAACTATGTTTAGCAAGGGTTTGAGCTAAAATTAAATGTTTAAATGATTTTCGCATTTCAGAGTCTAGACTCAGATGTATACTGGGTTACATTTTGGGTTTGGGCTGAAATTACAGCTATTTTCACATTCAGAACGTAGACTCTATTCTATCATGACACACCTCTTTTATTAACTAAAGAGTTAATTAAATACATTATATTTAATGTTAGCTGTTTTCATTTGGTGTTAGAAATGAATCATATTTAAATGTTGGGGCTTGGGATAAAGTTAGCACTATTTTAACTTTTGAGTTCAGTCATAACATTGTTTCGTATGTTAATTTGCATAACAGAGTAGTTTTTTTCCTTATTTAGCTAATGTTAGCTAAAGAGTTTGGGTTTAGGTTAAATGTAGTGAGGGTTTATATCATTTTCATTCAGTGTTCAGGTTGAATTTAGATGTTAGAACTAGTGTATTTTAGCATTTCAAAGTCTGGACTGAAGTTCAGATTAACTTAGATATTAATGCTACTTCAATATTACATTTACGCGGAAGTTTTTCACATTGAGAGATTAGACTGGTAAACATTAGCTATCCTGAATTTTAGAGGGAGATTAGCATGACAAAGATTTTTAGCTAAAGAGTTTGGGCTAAAGTTAGGTGTTAGCTGTTTTATCATTCAGAGTTCAGGCTGTAGTTAGATGTTCGATGCATTTTAGTACTTTATACTCGGGACTTAATTCAGATTTCAGAATTTGGGATGAAGTTAGATATTAGTTGGGTTAGTATATGTTGAGTTTGGGTTAAAGTTCAATGTTAGATGCTTAATCATTTGCGGTTCAGGCTAAAGTGACAGTATATATTAGATATATTTTAGCATTTAGCAAAAAATTTAGATCTGTTTTAGCATTCACATTTCAGGAAGAAGTACTTACATATTAGATATTAGATGTTAAACCTTAGAAAATTTACATTAAAGTTAAAGTAACAAGACCAGCATTTATAAATTTAGTTCCATTCTGTGCTTGTAAGACTATACAGCCAAGTTCAGTCCATAACCCACACCTATAAACATCTTACTGAGCAATGTCCTGTACTGAGCAATTTATCCATACTTCAGTCTCCTACCTTCCTGAAAACCTCAGCATGAAAAGCAACCAGGTGAACGAATGTAGTGAGAGATTGAGAGGCATGGAAAGAAATAGAGAGAGAACAAAAGTAAGGTGTAATTTTCTGGTGTCTTCGAAACTTCCAGTAAAACCTTCTCTGGTTCTTATCGGATTGGCAACCCAATTCCTCAACCTCTCACAGACCTGACGCCTGAAATATGCCTCAGCAATCCTGTCAGCCCATTTACCGCCGCTTTACAGAGGACACACAACATTACAGTCAGCTCGCCATGCAGCGGTGGGTGATTTACGCCCCGCAATAATGTCCCGACTGCTCCGACTACAATATCCAAACTGATTATTTTGCAGTTTTTATGCTGGGAGCTCTGCTGTGAAAATTACTGTGAGACTATGGAGAGTTACCTCGAATCCACACTAGATATCATACACAAGTGGCACATGTGCATAGCATAAGCATATTAGAAGAATCGTTCCGTCCAAGCCGTACCTCTTCTGAGACATTTCTGTTCTGTAAGCGGAAAATAAAGCAGCCTTGGGTTTGTTTTTTAAAAAAATTTTTTTATCAGGGACACGGATGGTTTGGACCGTTGAAGCTGGGCTAGCTGTAATTACAACACAACTCACTTTAAAACAGGGGTAATCAAATCTACATATTTGTGTTTTTCCACTTTGATTTTCCACTGAGCTGAACGTCCAAACAGATTGAGCGAGTGTCTGTCCCATCGTCATGGGACATAATGAGGCCTCCGTTGCCCATTCTTGTTGTGTTGCTTTTTTAACTGTAATACGACTTGTTACTCGATATGATTGCCTCATCTGGTTAGGTTTTTTGGTTCTCACCTCCGTGTTCTATGGGTAATGTTGTTCAAAATACATGTGCTTTGTTTCATAATGGCGCTTAACCTTACCACTCTTCAGAATCGCCATTGTCTCGTTGCAAATTAAGCAACTAGGTTTGGTGCTTCTGTTAGGAAGAATAAATGCATATTTGTCTGTCCAGTCATCTTTAAACACATGGTTTTCATTGTCCACCTTCCTTTTCATCAGAACCGACAATTTGGAACAGGTCATTTTTGTAGCTCTTTCGACATTTACCAGTTTATTTATTAATAACGCAACTCACCAAAACAAATTGTTACATTAGGACCGGAGAGTGTGGAAATAGAGCGTTGTCATAGTGATGCCGTTATGCTGCTCTGATTGGACCTTGTGGTCACATGCCAACAGTTACATACAGAAGGGGAGCAAAAGTACTAAATATTGGTCATGTTTTTGCTTGTTCATATGATTCTGTTGCAGACATTTAACATTTAACCATGGATCGAGTCTGCCTATTGAGTACCCCTGCTTTAAAATGTGGCATGATATAAAATGGGATGGTGAATATATATTATAGCTGTGTTTATTCTGGTTACTCGTGTCAGTGTAAGGAGTATCGCTACCACACAAACAAATCCACAAGTCACATAATCATTAACACGGTGTAGACTTTTAACGTGTGTCAAATGTCACTGTGGCTAAATGCTAGCAAACAGGTTTTTCTAGCAATCAAAGTTTTGGCCAAAATCGAGTTCTTCAAACTCTGATAGTTCGACCAAACATCTTGTATATTTCACCGAAACGATATGGAATTGATTTCATTTACATTGTAATCTTTCTGCAGAGATCACGTTGTGCAAGGGGCACATTGGATTTGGAAGCCATTAATCCATGTCTTAATCTGTCCCAAAATCCTGGCTGTGTCCTGAGATGGCCATCGTTCCTGCCGTATCAGTCTGTCGCTACTCCACCATTTTATCTCCATCCAGCCTGAAAGAAGCAGGAGGAAGTAAACAGGGTCGCTACAGGTGACCCCATGACCACAACAGCATCTGGTTGAATTACTTAACTTTGCGCCCAACAGACGTGTAATCCGGGATAATGGGCATCAATCCGGATAAAGCAGCCAATCCTGCCCATCTCACCCAGATTCCACATGAACAGGCTTGAAATGATGCATTATCATGCAGAATGTACAGTAATCCGGTACAAATTACGGAGAAGGAATTGGATTATGGATTATCATGTGCCAGATTCATACCATTCTTTGATAAAAAAAAAGACTTTGTTTTTCAGAAATTGTAAATAATTATTTGCTAAGTTACGAAAACAAGCCGACGAGAGGAGAAATCGCAACGTGCCATTCAAGAAAGACTGACAATATTGAGACGTCTGAAGCTTCCGCTTTCGGTGTGTGCACAATACGACTGAGTGACATTTTAATTACCAAGCTCTTGTGGACTATTCAGACTGCAGCGAAGCAGTCAGAAGGTTCACAAATGGAAAAGAAATGAGGAATGGAACGAACGGAAGACCGAGAAAGAGAGAGCAGGCAGGGGTGAGAATGAGAGCGCCCAAGAGAAAGAGAATAAGGATGAAGTTTGAGGGAGTGGAGAGACACATCCATATTAAGATGTTAATAGAGCTGTTTGGACCTCTGCTTTATCCTACAAGCTTCAAATACTGTATGTTAGGAATGTTTGGTTTTTTTTTTTTTTCAGCATTTATACCAGAAGACTGTGTGTTATCAAATGGATCGATAGTTAATTTTTTTTTAATTATTTATTTTTTTGAAGTAAATGGTCTACATTTATATGGCGCATTTATCCAAAGCGCTTTACACTGTGTCTCATTCACCCATTCACCCATTCACACCCATGCAAGGCACTAACTTGCCATCGGGGGCAACTTGGGGTTCAGTGTCTTACCCAAGGACACTTCGGTATGTGGAGTCATGTGGGCCGGGAATCGAACCGCCAACCCTACGATTAGTGAACAACCCGCTCTACCACCTGAGCCACAGCTGCCCATTTGTCCGCATGCTTCATTTGAAAATGACAATGACAAAGATGAGCGGGGAAAAAAATCCATGATGATCTACTTGACTAGCCATTGGATTCAGGGTTTAGCCACTGTGTCATCTCCACCTAAAGAGAGTGATGCAGCGGCCCTTCAATGCTCTAGTCAGTCCAGCTCTCTCACCTCCTCATCTGTATGTTCTGCTCAAAATAGATCAGCTTCCAAAGCTTTAAAGTTCATGCTAATAACACTGTCAGTCAATCCGTACATGAAGATTTGCGATGCAGAGTTTCTGTGTTTTGGCGAAATCACAATTGCACGAAATTGTTTTGCACTGTGTTGTTAGTTAGTAAATGAGATCTTTTAGCTGTACTCATGTTTGACACACATGATTCGAAAGGGGCTTTGACTGAATGCGCACCGTGATGACCGTGATCGCATGGCGCGTTGTGATG
This sequence comes from Ictalurus furcatus, assembly GCF_023375685.1. NCBI lineage: Eukaryota > Metazoa > Chordata > Actinopteri > Siluriformes > Ictaluridae > Ictalurus > Ictalurus furcatus. The sequence continues at coordinate 30,378,928 of NC_071258.1, read as the reverse complement.
ACATCACATGAAGCATCTTGTCCCAAATATGCGGAAAATCTGCAGTAATTTTGAAAAAATCGCAATTTCTGTGATCGCAAAATCCTGGAGGGACTGATCAATCCCATTCACACTTGTTATCTCATAGATCATTAACCAGCCGAGAGTGTCTGCCGTAACTCAGAACAACTGCGTTATATACATATGCGCTGCACGCTGTAACATTGAGTCCAACATTTGCTGTCTCAAATGGTGAGTGAGTAAAGAATTTTTTTTTTTTTTTTTGTATTACGGAGCTAACAATGAAACTGGACCTTTATCCATGTTTGAGATCTTTTACTTTTGTTCTCTCTTATCAAACACCTTTGCAACTGTGTGAGCAATATCATTATCTCAACAGTGACACCAGCGCAGCACAAAACCATTGACTTCTCACACGAATAATGAGAACACAGCACCAGCCACCAAATTAACACCAGAATCACTAAACACATCACACATACTTCATTATGTGTGTCTCTGTAATATAACACATATACTATTTAAAGAGAAAGTAAAAGAATTATCTATGCTAATACTTAGTTTAATCATATAATGGGTTCAGTGGCTGGAGCAGAGTGCAGTGTGTTCCTGTGCCACTGTGTCAGACAGAAAGATAATTAAAGTGACACTGAGAGCAGAGAGAGAGAGAGAGAGAGAGAGTGAGTGAGAGATGCACACACATGCACACACAGATACACACACATACATGCACACACACGCATACACAGACCTAATATTCTGTTTTGTATTCAGTTTTATTCTCTGTGTTTTATGAGATCATCACTAGTGTTTCATCTCTTTTTGAATGCATGTATATTTATATCTATTTATTTATTTCTATTGTTATTTTTTCTGATGTGTTTCCAAGCTTTGGCAATACAAACATATTTATTTTTCATGCCAATAAAGCAGCATTAGAAACAATAAGACAGCGGACAGGAGAGAGAAAGAGAGAGAGAGAAAGAGAGAGAGAGAGAGAGAGAGAGAGAAAATGTAAGAGAGCCAGAGACAGAAACAGCAACAGAGAGAGGGAGAGAGAATTGGAGAGAGGCAGAGATAGAAAGAGAATGAGACAAAGACAACGAGAGAGACAGCGAGAAAACATTGCGAGAATAAAAGAGAAGAAGGCAAAGAATGAGAAAGATGAAGAATGAGACAGAGAATGAGAGAGAGAGAGAGATGGAAAGAATGCATAAGTGAGACAGAGATTGAAACAATGAGAGAGAGAGAGACAGAGAGAGAGAGAGCAAGAGAGAGAGATGGTAGATGTGAGCAACACTGCCCCCAGTGGAGAGACTATTTACACTTGTGAGTATGTCTGCTTTGAGAGAGTGCATGCCTGTATATGTGTATGTGTGCGTGTGTGTGTGTGTGTGTGTGTGTGTGTGTGTGTGTGTGTGGGAGAGAGAGAGAAACCTTGACCTCCATCCTGTACAATGAGAGAGAAGACTGTGTAAGAAGAGGGGAATAAAGAGGTAGAGAAAAGCAGGAATGTAGGGAATGCAGTGCAAATATAAAAACACGGATGAATCAGAGACGTTGGAAAAAAGAGAGACCTTGGACAGACGGCTCGCCTGCAGTGCTTCAGCAATCCAGCAAGCTTCTGGCCCAGTGCTCACCATCAGTCACTCCTCGCCACCAGGTGTGTGTGTGTGTGTGTGTAAAAGAGAAGTGCCCTATATAAGCACCTCTGAGCACTTGAAAAACTCAACACAGACTTTTGTGCTCTTCCACAGTTACTACTGGACTCTCTCTCTCTCTCTCTCTCTCTCTCTCTCTCTCTCTCTCTCTCTCACACACACACACACACACACACACACACACACACTGTTTGTCTTACTATCCTTATGGGGACCTTCCATCCGACCCTAACCATAACCTCAGTAACCAAAACTAAACATTTGTAAAGCTGCCATTTTGTAACTGACCCCAGCAGGTCAATCTGACAGATATTCCTACTATTGTGGCAACATTTGTTCCCCACCAAGATATAAAAACACCTCCACTTACACATACACTGTACATGCACTTCCATACTCCTGGCATTATTCTCACTCTATTCCTCCTTTTATGTCTGCTGACGTCGATTGCCTCCTTTTAAATGAAAGCAATAACTTGTAAAACACTGTAAAGCTGGGATGAGTGGATCCTCCTAGGGAATCACGGCCGTTCAGATGCGGGCCATTTTCTGGTGTTGACCTGGGCTGAACGGCAAAGCTGAGCATCTCCCATTAGGCTCCATCAATCATAAAATCAAAGAGACAAGGCTGCGTTAGGAGATGATCATTACAGGGACTGCGAATCAAGCATCTAGCAAACTTAAAATCTAGCAAAAAAAAAAAAACACTCGACAAAGCATGTGTGTAGAAAACGTTGTTCGATATCAGCTGTCATCTGTCGTGGTTCAATTAACAGCCTGAGCTCTACTTCTTTCTGATAAATCATTAGTTCAACTGACTAGAGAGATTCGGCTTGAGAGATTCAGCCCTGTCGAGGCAATTAATCGATAGGAAATATTGCTAGTGGTCACTTCCACACACACTAACAACAATGACACATCCTGAACTCCGGGCTCTTATATCACACTGATCTGCTTCGGTCTAAAAGCAAGCAAATATCCGAAAATTAAAACTGTACAGCAACACCGAGAGTCAAGATGAGCATGAATACATAGTTATAAATTAATAATAATAATAATAAAAAGACTTCGAATCGAACTTTGAGCTGTTCTCATCACCTAGCATAACTAAATATCCAAAAATGAACCCCAATGATAAACCCGGCAGTCTGTCGAGAATGTAGACGTGCAAAAGTACACAGTAATAAATGAACAAGAAATGCACTCAAACTTCGAGGTCGACTCATAACCACCTCGATCTGCTCCCTTCTGAATCTTCTGAGGGCATAAACCTGGCACTCTGTCCAGATTACACACAGGCAAAAGTACACGGTTTGTTTAAAACGTCAGTCTTGAGCACACTTCGAGGTCTTCTCATAACTTCGATCCACTTGTGATAAAAATCCAAAAACGTTTAAAAATTTGTTCAGTAATGAACTCAAATCATAAACCTAGCAGACTCCCGAGACTAGGGATGAGTGTAAGTGCAAATGTGCGTCGTTTTTAAATCGATCAGAATCATGAGGAAACTTCGAGCTCTTCTCATCACCTCCATGCACTCGTGGGATGAATAAATAAATAAAGAAAGAAAGAAATAAGCATGAATAAACATCTTAAAATGAACCCTGATCATAAACCCGGAAGCCTGTCGAGATTACAGATGGGCAAAAGTACACAGTAATAAAATCAACAAGGCATGCAATCAAACTTCAAGCTCTTCTCGACGTCTCGATTTAGCCCCTTTCTGTCTGATAAATAAATAAATAAATAAATAAATAAATATCACAAAGTTGTCCCCAAGCATCTGTCAAGATTATAGATGTGCACAAGGACACCGTTATCAAAATCTTGAGAAATCAAACTGCTCATCCCCTCTGATAAACAAACTAATGAATAAACAAAATGAATAAATATCCCAAAATTACCCCCCTAACATAAAAATTAAAGGAGAACCTGGCAGCCTGTTGGGATTATACTATATATATATGTATATATATATGAATAGCTCAGTCAATTATAATTTATAATTATCAAGTAAAGTGCTTTGGCACCTGACTCCAGTCTGACACAAACAAACAACAACATTTTGTAATGACATCTGTAACTAATTATTGCCATATCTCAGTCTGTATGAGTGAGTCTACATAAAAGGCAGTGTACTGGCTAAGAGCTCATGAAACAAGGAAGTCATTAAATTCACGCCAGGGTGCTTGTTCGGCTCCGTTTGTTGCGTGCCATGTAAAAATCGCAGCTTCTGAGAACCAAGCACAAGGCACAGACGGTGTAAAGCGAAGACGAGAGTAAGCAAACAAGATTTGAAAGTCACAAGTCTCTGTCTAGATCTGTCAGAACTCGATTCGTTCGGATTTTTGGCTTCAGACACGGTTTGAAGTGTCAATCTGCTGGTCAGTCCTGCTCTAGAGAAGATACTGTTTTGTCTTCTCGGGGTTAGCCTGAAGTCATATTGCCACCAGGGGATCCTTGACCTTTCAGGCAGCTCTGGTCAGGGTCAGTCACGTCATGTCTCCCAAGGGAATGACCCTGAGGTTTAAGGGGAACCCATATCATACAAAACCACCTGATGGTGAAAAGGTGGGAAAGCAGACGGAAACACAGATCTCTTCTGGCTGAGATCTACTGTGGAGCTCCGGTCAGAGACGGAACATTGTGTAAGTTGTAGAGAGGCACATTCAACACCAAAACACAACACTAGTCCAGCATCATGAATGTGAATGAATGATTAGTGCAACACTCTTAATGTGTGCATGTGTTAGTGGGTAACTTTCTTAAGGATGCATACATGCACATGGACAATCAAAGCTTTTTTTTTTTTTTTTTTTTTCTTGTATATAGCAGCCAGTATAAGTGAGGATCATGCACGAGCGAATGACAACAAGCCAATAAAACAAGCCGGTCATTCAATCCGAACTGGAACCTGGGCTAAAAAATAAAGAGTGTATGGTCTATATCCCATGTCAGTGAGTGTGTGTGTGTGCGTGCGCGCGTGCGTGTGTATGCGTATAGAGAGTACAGTCCTGAAGACAATGCATGATAATTAATAGAAAACTCTGTGATCATGCACTAGGAGTGTTTGTGTAAGCGAATAAAAACATAACATGTCAAACAGCCACACATCCGTTAGGAGCAAGTCGTTCAGTGCTTGGTTTCGGCGCGCGCTCCCGGGGTAAAGGCGCGCGGGACAGCAGTGAAATAAACCCGAGCCGGTGCGCTTACCGTGAACAGAGAGCCAAAAGAGCAGCAGGATCAGCACCATCATCTCGGACCCGGTGCGCACGAGCAGGTGTCGGTGACCTCTGAGAGTCTGGGGCGCAGTGACAGACAGACGGGAACTTCTCGCGTCTCGTGCGTCTTCTTGCTGAATCCTCTGTATGAAGAAATGACTTTCTGTCTTCTTCTTCTTCTCTTCTTCTTCTTGAGTGCTCTGATGCTTATTTCTAGCGCGCGTATATGTGTGCGTGTGCATGTGTGTGTGTGTGAAAGTGTGTGCGCGCACTGTCTGAGTCTCCTGTTGATGTGCAGCCGGTCTCTGTCTGCGCTCGCGCTCACCCAGCACCAGTCTCTCTCTCTCTCTCTCTCTCTCTCTTTCTCAATCTGTGGGAGATGGGGGCGGGGTTTACTCTGACCCCCCACCCCCCACCCCCAAGGGCGGAGCCAATGTGTGTTGTGATGAAAGGCTGGGACAGTCCGAGCTAGACTTTTCTGACTGCGCCTGCCAGGCTGGGAGAGAGGAGAGAGGCAGAGGAGAGGATGGGAAAAACGAGTGAAAAGGAAGAAAACAGAGAAGAACTAGAATACAGTTAGCCTTAAGGAAAAAAGGGAACGAAATGCTAAGGCTATGCAAATCTTGGGGTAATTCTGAAAAAAAAAAAAAAAGAAAGAAATCATGACATAGTAGTTAAAAATAATTGTGATGTTTTTTGTTTCTTTGTTTGTTTTGACTTTTCAGACGGCGCATGGTGGCTTAGTGGTTAGCACGTTTGTCTTGAACTTACAAGTTTGGGGGTTCAAATCAACCTCTGTCCTGTGTGCATGGAGCCTCCATGTCCTCCTTGTTTTGCTTTGGGGTTTTCCTCCGGCTACTCCGGTTTCCTCCCCCAGTCGAAAGACACGTGCTGTAGGCTGGTTGGCATTTCTAAAATGTCTGAATGTATATATTACATCTAACGATGGGTTAGCACACTATCCAGGGTGTCCCCCAACTTCTATGTGCCCAATTTCCCTTGGATAGGCTCCAGGTGACCCTGTGTAGGATAAGCAGTATAGAAAAGGACTTTACAGTAATTCCATGGTATATATTATGATTCTTTTCATGTATCACTTACAGTGTAGTCTGCATTTTTATTTTTGTATTCACGTTTTTTTACTTTTATTATTATTACTTTTTTAATCAGCTCTGGTGATTAACCTAGCACTGGGCCACTGTCAAAGTATGCATCACGGCAAGAATGCCAAAGCAGCTTTAACTAATGGCTCATGAATGACATACCGTATTAAAAGGTCTGCTGTAACCTCCAACCTCCAGTGTACACCAAACAGACCAAATTAAAGTGCACATAAAACGCCTCAGTTAATTGGAATGGATGTCATCTAAAATAAAATTAAACTCTATCCGGCTAGTTTGGATTATTCTAACACATTGTATGTTTGGATCATTCATTGTTCTCTTGTCTGCTGCTTGACTATACTGCCAGGTGAAGAAAAAAAAGAGGGTCATATTACCCTGGGTATAGATTTCATTCAGTTCAGTGTAGGATTCAGTTTAGAGTGTTATTGTTTGCTTTTAAAGCCTTAAATAGACAGACCGGTTCTTACATTGTGGATATGATTGCTACAAACATTGGTTTTTTTACCCTTACGATTCTGTACATAGTTACTTCTAATTGTTAATTGAGCATTAATAAGACTGAAAAGTGATTGTGCTTTTGCAGTCGCTGGGACCTCAGACATCCTCCATCTGTGTCCTCTTAAAAAAAAAAAAAAACATGTTTATTCAATAGCTTTTGAGAAGGTTTGAATGCATATTGTGTGTGTGTGTGTGTGTGTGTGTGATAGTTACTTACTCTTTATTTTTTTTTATTCTTTGTTTATTTTTTCTGTAATTTAATTAAAAAGGGTAACTTTCATATATTCTAGATTTATTACACATAAAGTGAAATATTTCAAGCCTTTTGTTTGTTTGTTTTAATCTTGATGATTATGGTTTACAGCTCATGGAAATCAAAATTCCAGTCTCTCAAAATATTAGGATAAAGAATTTTTAATACAGAAATGTCGACCTGAGAAGACTCTCATCAGCTAATGAACTCAAAACACCTGCAAAGGTTTCCTGAGCCTTTAATCTCTAAGTCTGGTTCAGTACACAACCACAATCACGGGGAGGATGAAAGTCAATTCTGCATCTCATTCGGAAATCAAGGTCCCAGAGTCTGGAGGAAGAGTGGAGAGGAACAGAATCCAAGCTGATTGAAGTCCAGTGTGAAGTTTCCACAGTCAGTGATGATTTGGGTTGCCATGTCATCTGCTGGTGTTGGTCCACTGTGTTTTCTCAAGTCGAGAGCCGATACAGCATCTACCAGGAGATTTTAGAGAACTTCATGCTTCCATCTGCTGACGAGCTTTATGGAGATGCTGATTTCCATTCCAGCAGGACTTGGCACCTGTCCACAGTGCCAAAACTACTAGTAACTGGTGTGCTGACCATGGTATTACTGTGCTTGATTGGCCAGCCAACTCGCCTGACCCGAACCCCATAGAGAATCTATGAGCGACACCAGACTCAACAATACAGACGAGCTAAAGGCCGCTATTAAAGCAACCCGGGCTTCCAGAACACCTCAGCAGTGCCACAGGCTGATTGCCTCCATGCCACGTCACACTGATGCAGTAATTCGTACAGAAGGATTAAAGCCCCGACCGATTATCGAGCGCATAAATGAACATACTTTTCAGAAGGTCGACATTTCTGTATTAACTCTTTATTCTAATATTTTGAGATACTGGATTTTTTATTTCCATGAGCTGTTAGCCGTAATCATCAAGATTAAAACAAAAAAAGGCTTGAAATATTTCCCTTTATATGTAATGAATCTAGAATATATGAAAGTTCCACTTTTTGAATTAAATTACGGGAAAATAAATGAACTTTTCCACAATAAGCTATTTTTTTTTTTTAGATGCACTTGTATTTACTTCCATTTATTTACCTGCTTACTTACTAACTTACTTACTTACTTACCTACTTACTTTAACTTATGTTTATTTACTTACTCACATACTTACTTTGACTCATTTACACTTACTTATTTGCTTACACCTATTTACTTACACTCATTTGCTTACTTGCACTTACTTACATACTTATACTTACTTGCATACATTACTTACATACTTACACTTACTGACTGACTTATTAACACTTACTTACGTATTTGCTTAGGCATATTTACTTATTTACATGCTTTCTTACTTAGACTTACACTTACTTATAAACTTACTTACTTACACTTACTTAATTTTATATTTACTTGTTTCTTTGCCTACTTACATTTACTTATTTTTTGTTAGTTACATAGTTACTTGATCCTTTTACTTATTTACTTACGTAGCTAACTTTTTATTTACTTAGACACATACACTTAGGCACATACACAAGTGTAAAAGACTCATTTACACTTACTTATTTGCTTACACTTATTTACTTACACTCATTTGCTTTCTTACTCTTACTTACTGACTGACTTACTTACACTTACTTACATATTTGCTTGCACATATCTACTTATTTACACTTTATTAAATAAGTGTAATTTTTATTAATTTTATTAATATTTATTTATTTATTAATTTACTAATTTTTATTACTTGATCTTTTACTTATTTACTCACACTTTCTTACTTCCTTTAATCCTTCCTTTCTTACTAACACCTTTATACTTAATCTTACTTACTTACTCACTCACATACTTAATGATGCACGTCTACTGACCTGTAAATTGTTATAACCTATAGGTTCAAGAGAAGCAACAAATAAGAGACACAGACATGTCAAGGGAAATTTTTTGGTTTTATTTCATCCCAGTTTAACCAAAATAACAAATATAAGAAGAAGAAAAAAAACTATCTTAAAGACAAAACCATACAGTCAACCAAAAACAGTGACACTGTTTATTTTTTGTATAACCTGGAGCACTCCCAACTCCATATAAAACCAATGATGGATAATTATATGGATCCTCCTCTAATTTCTTATATAGAGAATGGCAAGCCCCAAAGACCAAAAACAAGCATAGAGGTTGTTACATCATGTTGCATGAAAGTTTCCCTTCCTACATAAGCAGTCACTTGACCTAGCAGAGGCAACATGTGTATTTACATGAGGGAACATGAGGGAGTGGCTGTATTTGTTTGCATTTTGAGTTTCAAAAGAGCAAGTTTAAGTGAACTCCCACCAAAATCATTGAATAGACTGACAAACAAAGCAGATAGTAAGGTGTGGCACTAAGAAAGAACAGTGAGCCAGCTGGACTTCACCACAGCCACACCTATTAGTGTGAACATGGATAGACCTGATACATATTATATATATATATATATATATATATATATATATATATATATATATATATATATATATATATATATAAATCACAGTCTAACAATATTAATTAGATCTGCTTGTCTGCTTTTCAATAAGCATTCCAGTCCGTCACTTAGTAACCTCTTATATGGAAGTTGTTCATCTCTGCAATGCACGGCTTGCTAACAAGCAGCGTTTCAGACACTAAATATTTCATGAAGACGTTTCTTTTTTCTTGTATTTGCATTTCTTTATTATTGGGCAGGCTACCATGGAGTAAACCATGCAAGTAGTAACAAGCATGTTTTTTTATTTTTTTTTTTTATTGTAAAGCCTTCTCAGGATTGGAATATATTACATATTTATAATGCCAAATCCTAAAATCCATGTGTGTGTAGGGAAATCATGATTACAGCCTTCTGCAAATCTCTGAAATCAGGTGAGATCGAGTTCTTGTTCCAGCCACCGTTTTTTTTTCTCCATCTCTCTTTTTCATTAAAGCTGTGCTGCTATGTGGAAGCACACACAGTCCTGGCATCAACTGCGCTGCTCAGCAAAGGGAAGGGAAAAGTTTATTTCAAAAGCTCCAACCCAGACTTAAGCCTCCAGATCTTGTTAACTCTGGCAATCAATGCTTTCATTGGAGCAGATTTCAAAACAAGAAAGAGCTGACTGATTACTCTGTCTAACTCTGTGAACAATTGATGCGGATCAATATTTCATGAGAGAACTTTCTTTTTGCTTGATTTGGCTGCATTGCATTTGCAATATTCACACGACACTGACCCTGCAAATGTTAAAAGATAGCGATGGGACAGAAATACTCTGTGCTCCAAGCAAACAATTGATACACAGCTTGATAATCATCAGTGTTCTTCATGCCCAGAGTTTTATATGTAAGGAATAGAATACAATGATATGTGAAGTTACTATGGAGTTACTGTTGCCACTCATAGGTGATTATTTTCCTATAACAGCAACATCACAATGCATTTATTCATCTCATGCCACAGAAGCTTTCCAGCCATTACAATAGCCAATCTAATAATGAATGACATGGCATCATTTTTATCCATCTATATTTACATTAAATGGTGTGGAATGCCCGTTAGGGGTACAGTGGATGGTTGGAATGATCTTAAAATTAGTTAGTTCATGTTATCACCTATAACAGGTATAAACAGTTATTCCATCAACAGACTCTGGGTGCGTCTTAATCAGCTCCCTAGTTCAGTAGTCAAGGCACTGATCAGGGGGCTGTACATTTTTAGGGTTGTCTCAATCTTTAAATCCTTCCCGTGCACTGGAACGTTCGCTCCCTAAAAATCCCACAATCCACCACAAAAATGCACCCAGGGAACATCGATGCGCACTATATTCCCTTGGAACATATAGAAATGGATATTACGTCATAGTTTCTGAAGCCTCTCAGCTTGAAAAACATGGTGGATGAACTCTCAGTGATTTTTAACTTTACATTTGATGATCTATACACGGTTTGTTTGAGTCTAACTACTTTTAAGTGTTTAAAAACCCACTAGCTAGCCTACGATCCTGCTTAAAGTACCATGACAGAAATTTGTTTGATTAAGCTAACATATTTACAACCTCAATTCTGAAAAAGTTGGGACAGTATGGAAAATGCAATAAACAACAACAACAAACAAACAAAATGAGTCATTTAAAAATTCAATTCACCATGTACTATATTGAAAACACATGATTAACACATTATTTGATGTTTTACTTTGTGAATTTTATTAATTTTTGAAAAACATGCACTCTTTTCAAATCTGATGACTGCAACACATTCCAAAAAAGTTGGGACAGTCAACTGTTTACCCCTGGGTAACTTCAGCTTTTCTTTTAATAACACTTATTAAGCATGTGAGCGCTGAGTGAAGACTGGTTAAGTTAACTGGTTGGTTAAGTTTAGCAAGCGGAATTTTCCCCCATTCATCCATTATGCATTTCTTCAGCTGCACAACTTCATAATGCACCACACATTCTCAATCAGAGACAGGTCAGGACTGCAGGCAGGCCATGCTAGCACTAGTACTCCCTGCTTACGCAACAATGCTCTTGTAATCCGGGCAGAATGTGGTTTGGCGTTGTCCTGCTCTGGACGGCAGCATATGCTGCTCCAAAATGTGTACATATCTTTCTGCATTAATGGTGCCATCACAGATGTGCAAGTCACCGATGTCATGGTCACTGACACACCCCCATACCATGACAGACGCTGGCTTTTGGGCCTGATTCTGATAACAGCTTGGATTGTCCTTTTCCTCTTTGGCCCGGAGAACATGATGGCTGTTTTGTCCAAAAACTATTGGAAATGTCGACTCATCAGACTACAAAACACGATTCCACTGTGCTACTGTCTATCTCAGATGAGACCGAGCACAGAGAAATCGGTGGCGCTTCTGGACAGTGTTGATGTATGGCTTCTGCTTTGCATAGTAAAGCCTTAACTTATATCTGTGGATGCAGTGGCGAATGGTGTTCACTGACAAAGGTTTACCAAAGTATTCTCGAGCCCATGTCAGGATCTCCATTACAGACTCATGACAGTTTTTAAGACAGTGACATCTAAGGGATCGGAGATCACGTGCATTCAGAAATGGTTTTTAGCCTCGCCATTTACGCACCAAGATTTGACCGGATTCCTTGAATCTTTTACTTATATTGTGCACTGTAGAAGATGAAATGCCCAAAATCCTACCGATGTCTCTTTGGGGAATGTTGTTCTGAAAGTGTTGGATTATTGTTGGCAGATTGGCGAACCTCAACCCATCATTGCTCTTGTAGAACTAAACCTTTTTGGAGTCTTCTTATATACTATGATTAGACGATTGCCTCACCTGTTTCGCATCACCTTCTTACACTCTAAAAAACACTGGGTTAAAAAAAAAACAACCCAAATTGGGTTATTTTTAGCCCAATGGCTGGGTAAATATAGTACAGCACACATTTTGGGCTAAACTAACCCATCAAGTTGAGTTGTTAATTTTAGCCCAGCAAAAGCATGGTTTTATTTGTACAAAAACACAGGGTTAATTTTATTTCATAAATGGGTTACTATTTTCAGGGTTATTTTTACCCTTTGAAAATGTCAAATATACCACATTATAAACAAATATGCCAACATGGTATCTCCTTTATTTATACACAAGAAGGTGTTCACAAATGTATTGCTAGAGCTGCTAAAGTGGTGTTTATATAAAGACTTTGAAGTAAATTACTCAAATAAGTCATATATTTAAGATGAAAACATCAGATTTTGATCAAAGGATACGTTTAAAACATCCAAAAAACTTAATCAACTTACAAAGTAATCCAAAGATCATGAAGATAGTGGTGCATTTAATGTCCTGTAAACTGGACTGGTATTGCACATTTGTGCTTTTTCTAGTGTACAGTAATGGTTTTATGGATAAATATATTGATATGAACCTTGTTTTACCAAAAAAATCTAACAACCTGTCCA